>NC_137656.1:3557995-3742995 GCF_963422515.1 Blennius ocellaris | reverse complement strand
AAATGCTAAAGAGGCAAAAGTTAAAGATAAAAAAAACAATAATTTGGTAAAGGAAATAAAAATAACATGAAAGGCTGTTTAGAGTAAAACAATTTTGAGCCCAAATGATCTTAATAAAATAGTGAAATTTGTAAAAAAAAAAAAAATTATAATAATAATTTCAGAATAAAAACTCCTGTAATGATAAATAATCACATCAAACACATTAAAACTCAATAAACATCAATAGGATTGCATAAAAATTTGATTAAATTCCAGTAAAGGCAGTGATGAGACTCTTACTCTGGAAACTTCAGTGTTTCTGCAGTGAAATAACATTTTGCTTTGGAAAATATGAGCATGGATTCGGTTAGCCTTGATGTCGGTTGAACGGCTCTCCTCAGTGAATGAAGAGAATTGGTTGGGGGGAAAAAAGAAAAGAAAAAAAAACATAAAATAAGACAACGTCAAAGGAAACGTGGCAGCATTTGTATGCACGTTTCTGCAGCCTGCATAGTTTTTTATAGCGCCGCAAAGCTTTTGAGGTGTCGGGGAAAAATTCAAAAATAGTGATCCGACTGAGATATGGGACACGCCATGTTGGCTCACGCCGCGTGTCCCGCCCTGCAGCTGCTGCGTGTCTTCGTGCTGTGCCTGCTGGCCCTCCACCGCTGCCTGGCCATGCCGCTCAGCAGCCAGTGTGTGGACGAGTCCTTCTGCACCTACAGCCTGCAGGACTACTATAGCCAGCTGGTCAACCTGCCCAGCCGCATCAACGAGCGCAGCATCGCCACCTGGAGCTACGTGTGAGTGCCCCCCCCCCCACCCGTCAACGTCTCCGAACTCATCCGTGTCCGTCTATCCATTAATCCATCCATCCGTGCATCTTCCAATCTATTCGGGGGACATGTTTGTCTTGACGCGAGCATCTTGTACATGTATCTCGACCCCCCCCCACCCACCCCGCCCCCCCCACACACACATGACCTCTGCCCTCCGAACAGGGAGAACATCGACCTGAACCGGGTGCCTCAGGTCATCCACGAGGCCAGCTGCCACACGGGCCACTCCTGCCGGGGTCTGGACAACTCCTTCGGCATGGAGACCATCCCCGTGTCCCTGAGGATGCCAGTCCTGAAGAAGAACCCCGCCTGCTTCCCCACCGCCAGCTACTCCCTGGAGTTCGAGCTCATCACCGTGGCGTGTATATGTGCCATCTCCCGGCACAGCTGAGTCGCCCCCAGACCGCCCATCCTCACCCACCGACGTCGCTTTCCGGAGTGCTTGAAACTTGGAAGCGTCTCATCAGAGTAAATAAAGACATTTTACATGAAATCACTTCACTCCCGTGTCTCTGTGTGGACCAGTCGCATTGGTGAGAGTCCAAAATACACCGGTATTTTCTTTCACACCGACCGGATCAGGCTAGAAATCACTGTGATCACACTTGTCGTATACTTTGGTCATTCTCAGAGAGAGTCGGAACAATGTTCCTAATCCTTACAATGGACCAAAAAAAAAAAGTTTTAGATAAAGTCTGAACTAGTTCAAGGATTCAGTAAAACACTTTCACTGACATTCCTGAGAATGGGGAAAACATCTGCATGTAACCTGAACGAAACAATGACAGATTTTGGGCTCGGTACAGGATAGAGAAGATGGATTGATGGCCTACAGGTAAAAAAGCTGATTTGGATCGGGAAGTTGGAAAATCCCACAGTGAAACCCTGAGCATGACCCTTGAATTCCTGAGAGACAGGATGGTAAATTAATAATAATAACAATAATAATAATATAGCATGATTAATAAAGTTTAGAAATCAATGCATTGAGTATTCTATTCAGTGGAAACTCCCACATAATACCTGTCAGCATTGAATTCAACGTGGAGACCAGTTATGAGGCAGATTTAAGTGAACTCGCAGGGTTTTACAAAGAGAAACAGTGCTGATACCGAGCAGTGACATTTAGAGACGTTTCTATATACATCTCGGAAGGATTTTGGAGATGGACTGACCTTTAGAGAGGATTTTGGCGATGGACTGAGCCAGAGAAGGTTTTTCTGCTACCATCAGAACTGTCCTCATGATGAATGAAGATCCAGCGACTTCGCTATTCAACTCAATCCGTTTTTCTCTCGGGTGTTTATACGGTGTTCGGTCACTCGTTCAGTGACGATCCGTGCAGGTTGAAAACGACTTTCTTTAATTGGAAAAAAAACAGTTTTTCTTTTCATAGCCGAGGAATATACTGCAGCGCCGCCATGACAGTTTACAAACACGATTCACTTCCGGTGACACATCGGGCGTCACGTCCGGTTTGCGACTTCTTTCTTCTTCTTTTGGTAATAACGGCAGTGAAGTTGCATTTACTGCCATCTGCTGGTTTCATTTATCTACGTTGTTTCCCCACCGCTTTTTATTTTTCCGGTTTATGACTATTACTGTAGTATTGTATTACTACAAACAACAATAATGGACACACACAGTTGTGATTGTTCATATTTTTATTGTTATATTTCAATGCTGTTGTTTGAGATAATTGATGAGAAAAAAATGATTAAAACAATCAAAATGTAAAACATGAGAATGAAAACTTAAATTTTCATAAAAACAAACAGGTATGACAAAAAATTTTGTTTGTCACAGTCTTCATATTGGAGGAATATTTTATTTTTCATGGTTTTGTTTCGTCCTAAACACACACGATCGTGACATGTTTGTTATTCCTTTTTTGACCAGCAGGTGGCGGCAGATGTCTATAAAAGACGGCATTGTGTGCGGTCGGGAGCAGGAATCATCACCATCGCCCTCATAATTATCATTATTATTATAATTTCAGAAGCAAAAGGAGGATATGTGAGGAGGAGAAAGCGGAGCAGGAGGAGAAAGAAAGGGAGGAAAACAGAGGAAGAGGATAAGGATTTAGAAACGTGCAATTTATTTTTTTAAATTTAATTTCTCTGGATTCAATAAAATCTTAAAAAAAAAAAAAAAAAAAGAAGCGAGAAAGTCCTGGGTTCATTCATCAACAGATGAAAAAAATACTTTTACTTAAAATAATTTCACACCATTTCTTTTTCAAAGATTTGGTGTCCTTAAGGTTAAAAAAAATACTCCTTCCCGACTGAATGTGGTTGTGGAGCTCATTAAGAACTTTATTAAAATGTTTGTTAGAAAACCGGAAAAAAATAATGGGAACTCTTTTAAAACCAGAAACACAAATCGTGTTTAGGTTTATGAAAATGAAGAAAGAAACTAAAAAAAAACATTTATTTTGCCTTTAAACAGTTAAAAAAAGTCGAAATCCAAATATGGATAAATGGAAGCAGCAAGTGACGCAGTACCACCTTTAACCACCAGATGGTGTGATGAGTCTCTGCAGTCGGACATCAGGTGTTTAAATCGACATTTAATCACGGTGGAGGAGTTTATTTTCCTCCTCATCATCATCATCATCATCAGAGCTCTGAATAAGGCACAGAGACAGTTTCTCCATTTTAACCAGATTTTATTGAAATTAAACCGTTTGATGACACAAAGAAGGAGGAAGAGAATGAGGATGAAGAGGACGAGCAGGAGGAGGATGAAGAGGAGGTGCCTTGCTCAAGAGCTGATGCCCTTTCATTATTGCACTGCTCGCTGCAGCTCCCACAGTAGTGCAACAGGGAAAGAGTGTCAGACAGCGAACGGACCTCCACCGACGCTTCATCTTCATCAGCGGGTTTCCGCTTTTCCCCGTGTCATCCCTCCATCCCTCCTCAGGTGAAAGAGAATAAAGCTCATCCTTCAACAGAGAGCAACAATATCACAGAAAAAAAAAGTTTCTTCTTTGCTGAGATTTATTGTCAAAACATAAAAAAAGATTTCATGTTTTAACTTTTTGTTTTTATTTTCGGGCTTTTAAATACAGTTGATATAATTAGTAATAAATGACGTTTAATTTTTTTATTCTTGTTAAAAGCACAGCACAAAAGAAAACATGGATTTTACTCCTAATTCAAAAACTTTTGAAAAGTTGCTATTTTACCAGTTTTTAAAAACTGTATCGAATCTTTTTTTTTTTCCGTTCTTATTTGGATTATTTTTTTTATTTTTAATTTCTCTGAAATTGAACATTCAGAAATGGATTAAACTTAAGCCCCTTTTTATTTTAAAATTTTACTCTGAAAAGTGAAAATAACTTTTTTAAGTAAAAGAAAAAATTTATTTCAACATTTGCATTCTTTTGAAATAACTTTACGTATAAAATTAGCATGAATAAACAGATTTATTGAATTTTTAAAACAACTTTTACCGTCACATTTTACATTTCTAAAGCATATTTAAACTGACTTATATTTTCTCACCTTTATATATAAATAAAACCTTTTTTTTCCCACATTTTCCATAATATTAACAATAATGATGATAATAGTAATAATATGAAAACTAGGACAACTACTACTAATAATAGTAATAATAAAAATATTATGATCTGCCCAGAAAATAATAAATCCATTCCACTAATTTAAAAAAAACATGAATTCTGAATTTGTTTTTTTAACAGAAACAAAGATAAGAAGACATTTCCGACGTTGCGATTCCTGCTGGAAGTTACTTTTATTTTCCGAAAATGCACTTTCCCGACACTTTCCAGCAGGTGAGCTGAGGTCAGCGGCCTGAACGTGCCAGAAGAGCGGCGCTCACAGTCAAGACCCTATAAGCAATATTGCACTACTCTGTTAGCTCTAGTGAAAGCAGAGGCAATATTGATAGGGTCTCGTCTGCAAGGACGGACTGACGGAGGTTGTTGGGTGGAGGACGGGGTTCCATCACAATACGCCACTTCACCTGGTGGGACAGAAGAGTTTAAGTTTTCAAATAAAAAAAAAAAAAAAAACACTAAAACACAATTATAATTTTTTTAAACTCTGCATGAGCGCGACTGTAGAAAAAAGTTCTACTGCACGCGCTCAGTAGATGTAAAACAAGAACAACGTTTCCTCCGCGTTTCTCCTGGGACCTGGTACTTTTATTTTGGCAAGTCACTGCCCGCGTACGAACATCGCTAATGTTCATAGCGTCTTGTTCTCTGTGTGCATGTGTGTGTGGTTTCATTACAAAAACACACAACAGCGCCAACTGGTGGCCTAGCATGCTATAAGTACATAGTTTTCCGCGCGTACGTCGAAAACGCAAAAAAAATTTTTTTTTTAAGTTTTTAACTTTAAACGTTGTCGTGAAAATGAGGCCAAAAAAACGTTTTGGGACATGAAATCAGACACACACACACACACACACACACACACACACACACACACACACACACACACACAAGCAAAAGTCACAACATGAGAGGTAACATTGCGTTATATATCTATGTGATATAGGTCTATGTGACGTCTATCCAGCCAAGTGGCTCAACAGGAAGTATGGCGGAGGGACGGACGGGGGGAACGTGAGTCGCTGATAAGTAAATCAGCTGGAAAGATAAACTCAGACGACTCGGTCGTCACATAAAAGGCGAGACAGGAAGACGGACGTTAACTTTCACGTGAGCAAGTTGGCGAGAAAGACGGAGAAGAAGAAGAAGACGGCGGCGGCGAGCGCCAGAGCTGGAGATCGACGCTCCGTACCGTAGGGTCGGATCAGGATTCTGGCTCTGGTTACCTGAAGCTTTCACAAAATTATACCTGGATACACATTTTATCTTGCTTTCATTTAATTATCGAAATGACTTTTAACGTTGGACTAAAAAAGAGCTTTTTTAAACAAAAACAAAAAAAAAAGGAAAAATGGGTAAGAATAGCTAAAACCACAAGAAATGTGTAAAAATCCTCTGCGAAAATGCCTAAAAAAAGAAAAAAACAAAACAAAACGGACGAGGATTTCAAAAGGAAGAAAAAAACAAAACTGCTGAATCAGAAGCCAAAACGGTTAAAACAGGTAAAATGTCTAAAAAGCGGCTAAAATCAGCCATAAAAGCCGCTGAAAATGTCATGAAATTTAAACTGTAATTGAATTATCAACTCAAAGGAAGACACAGTTTATGTTCATACATCAAAACTATATTATGAATCCTGTTTTTCGCCGAGTCAGCTAAATGGGATTTGGTGAAAACGGCTCTTTTGGTCATGAAGGTCGCAGACGCCTGGATTAGACGAAGAAATAAAAGAGCTGTGCTGCCAGAGAGGCAGTTTGACGGAGACAGGGGTCATAAATAGATGAAAGCTGATTGATTAACTGAGGAGACGAATGAAAAAGAAAAGACAGCGGCGCAAGAAGGTAGACAGGTGGCGTTATAGAGCCGTAGGCGCCATGACGACGCGATTTGAGACGGACAAATGTGAGAACTGGGTGAAAAATCAAGCTGAAGTTGATCCCCGTGCAGAATTCTCTCAGGAAACTGAAAATGCTAAATCGTTTTTAATTTTATTAAAGGGAGTTTTATAATCGGAATTTTTTGCCTTTAAAGCTTCAATTTTGTTTTTCTGTTACGACTTCTATATCAAAGCACCACAGAATCGTCTCCTTTTAGTATAAAACATTCCAAAATAGGTTTTTCTGAAACTAAATTGGCTAAATCAGGTCACAAAAAAACAAACAAAATTACGCCTAAATAATATAAAAACTTGTTGTAGCTCATATAAGTGGCTTCATCAAGTTTAGTGAAAATATCATTAAAGTTGTGGAAGAAGCAGTTTGCCTTTGCGATGCCATGTATTTTTGACACACTGAATATTTTCAGAGGGTTTTTTTCTAATCTTATATTACTAATAGCTTTTCTTTTTTATTTTATTGTGTCATTCGATTCTGCATTAAATTCTGGAAAAGCTGCTGTACAATGACGCTACCCTTAAAATTCTCAAATTCCTTAAACGGTTAATAGTTAACAAAAAGACAATATTAGCACGTAATCTAAGTTTATTTGAAGAGCATACATGCTTTAGCATTCAAGTTCCAGGTTACATTTGTAACTACCGAAAATATTGTCACGCAAAAAAAAAAAAGAAAAGGCAATTTTTGCACATTTTGGGGGGAATAAATCATCCAGAAACACAATGAAGAACAAATAAAAGACTAATTTCCAGAGAATAATTGTGCATTTTCATTGTTCTGATTTCAAAATCCTTCAAAATGAAAGTACAAGGAGGTTTCTCTCCTCTTCTGCGTTTCTTCAGTAACGAGACAAAGCCATGGAGTCCCAGCGCGTCTCTGGTGACTCAGCAAAAAACCGAGGCTGGGTTTGTTTAGTGTCCAAGCATTGGTCATGAATCCGTCTGTTTATCACTTTATTCTGAAACTAATTCACTGTCAATGTATTTTGAAAAAATCCTCCTGAAAATCTCAGGTTGTCACCGGTGAGCACACTTCAATAAACAAAGAGGCGACTTGTACTACCAGTTTCAACTACGTCTTCCCGATTTCCGCCATCTTGGATTTTGCTGCCTGCCTCTTCTACATATTCCTCCTCTAACATCCAGATTATAGAGCATCTTCCTCCTCTAACATCCAGATTATAGAGCATCTTCCTCCACTAACATCCAACATCCATATTATAGAGCATCTCCCTCCTCTACCATCCAGATTATAGAGCATCTTCCTCCACCAACATCCAAATTATAGAGCACCTTCCTCCTCCAACATCCAGATTATAGAACATCTTCCTCCTCTCACATCCAGATTATAGAGCATCTTCCTCCTCTGACATCCAGATTATAGAGCATCTTCCTCCTCTAACATGCAGCTTATAGAGCATCTTCCTCCTCCAACATCCAGATTATAGAGCATCTTCCTCCTCTAACATTCAGACCATAGAGCCTCTTCCTTCTCTAACATCCAGATTATAGAGCATCTTCCTCTTAACATCCAGATTATAGAGCATCTTCCTCCACTAACATCCAGATTATAGAGCATCTTCCTCCACTAACATCCAGATTATAGAGCATCTTCCTCTTAACATCCAGATTATAGAGCATCTCCCTTCTCTAACATCCAGATTATAGAGCATCTTCCTCCGACTGACTCATGCAACTGCAGCTACATTTAAAGGGTGAATCACACTGATCCATGCAGAGCAGCAGCTCAGCCGATTCCGGTACTACGGTACTACGGTACTACAATACTCCAGCTGTGAGATTATCAACACAGTAACTTCTTACTCCTCATCGCAGTGATGAGCTCCATTACAGTGTCTGATGTGGTGGTGACATTACAGAGTTTGCATTGATTCTCCACAAAGTGCTGACTGGACTTTGTTTCAGAGGTCAAAGGTCACTGCAGCTGTTATCTGAAAGGAAAGGTTTGTCTTTATTCCGCTGCACTCTGACCCTCTTCTTTTTTTTTTTTAAAAACCCTCCAATCAGGAGAAGGACGAGGACACCCGATTGATCTGCTACAAAGTCCGTCGATGCACAGAGATATTTAACTAATAATAAAATACTACAAGGACACAAATAGTGTATAGTATTAAGTCCTTTCATTTATTATAATCAATATAAAGGCGACATATTCTAGTACTAACGCGCAAATACGGAGCTGTAAATATAAGAAATTCAAAATGAATGAGAAGCTGCTGTTTGACTTCCACATTACTCAATTATGAGGAAAACAAATTATGCATCAACTTCATATTTGTTTTATATCATCGAGATGATTATGATCATGATTATATTTTATTTATTTGTTTACATTTGGGGAAGATCCATTCACATGCCAATATAGCAACATCTAACACTGATTAAAAGAGCAATAATAATGTGAATTTCAAGCTGCGTATGTTTTAATTTCTCATATTTGTTTAACAAAAATCTTCTTAAAATGCAGAAATGGATGAACGAATGAATGTTGATGTCGTGTATCTACATCGAAATATTTTAGCAAACACTTAAATTTTTTTTGCCTATTTTAAGTACATATACATTAAATAGAATGTTTAAAAACGAAATGAAAAATCTCAAAGTAATTATGAGGAATCTGCATTTACGTTTTTAATTTAAATCCAAATGCTCAAATGTCAATCATTCATAGATTACATGACAACACGTCCGATCACACACACATTTTAAAACAAGTTTGTAATTCTAATTTCCAGTGATCCAAACATTCCAAGTGATTTAAATACGTCATGAGATTTCATGAGATTTCATGAGATCGAAACATCTGATGAGATTTAGAGAAGATTTCATGAGTTCTGAGGCCTTTGATGATTTCTTTCTTTCTTATCACAGAACATTCCTCTCATTCTCCTCTGGACTGTTTCCATTCACCACCACTCGTTTCCCCACAAAGACACACACACGCACACACACACACACACACACACACACACACACACACACACACACACACACACACACACACACACACACACACACTGCACATTCCTCAGTCACACGCACACGGCAGCAATGGAGAGCTACCATGAAACACAGCACCCCCGCCCCTCAGCCTCCCTTCCTCCCTCAGTGCGGCCCTGCCCCTCCACATTCCTCACAAGGAGCCCCATCCACCCCCACCCCCACCCTACCTCCACCCCCCAACCCTCCACTCCCCACCCACCCCCCAAACTGCCCCAAATAGGAAACTTACCCCATTTTTCCCACCCACACCGTGACTTCTTCAAGCCTGTACACTCAAATTATGCTTTGAAAAGGAAGACACACACACACACACACACACACACACACACACACACACACACACACACACACACACACACACACACACACACACACACACACACACACACACACACACTGACTGTAGCATTAACCTCCAGACTCACATGTTCCTTTACAGGGAAAACACTCGGCTCCTTTCTGTTTTTAATCCTGACACACACACACACACAGACACACACACACACACACACACACACACACACACACACACACACACACACACACACACACACACACACACACACACACACACACACACACACACACAAATTACATCTACATACCAGAAAAACGTAAACTTTGTACAGTTGCAGGTTCTGTTTTGTGTGTATGTGCGTGTGTGTGTGTGTAGTAGTAGTAGTAGTAGTAGTAGTAGCGCCACACACTAGAGGAGGGGAGGTGGAGTTCTCTTCCCTTTAAGTACATAATCTAAATTGTATAACAGTAATTGAAACATAATGTAGTTGTGCAGATATAAATATAGATATTTGATATTTGAATTGAATTGAAACTGCGGAGACAATATTCGATTTATTATTTCAACATATTGATTCACAAAAACAAATTCCGTGTTGTTTATTGTATTAAAATAATATTTGGATTGATCTTCGGTGTAATAAAGCCATTTTATATAATTAACCCTAATAACACATTTAAACCAAATGTGTTTATTCAAAAAAGACTTTCTTGTGAAAATGTTTCTCACATTATACGTGAGACTTTTATGAATAATATTTTTTTTTCAATTTAGATTTTTCAGACAATTGTCATTATTTATATGTAATAATAATGAAATTAATTACTATTAAATGTAACACAGGATATATAGTTTATTAAAAACTTTGGACCTAAACTTAATTTTTATTCTTCAGAAAATGACCTTTGTTGAATTTTATATTTACATCTATTAAAAATATATATTTTCCAGTTTTTGTACTTTAAATGATATATTCATTTTCATTACAGTCAAATTACATTCATAGTATATATTTTAAAGTTGAGTCTTGAAATCAAAATACAAATTAAAAAAAAAAAGAATAAATGCAACTTATTTGTTTACTATATCAAATAATGTACTAGTCAATTTATAAGTAACTACTAAATTATTTTATATTAAGTTCATTGCTATAACCAGATTGTTGTCATTTAATATTTGTATCTTAATACATTAATATAGTTAAGCTGAATGTATATTTATGGAATTATTTATCAGAATCATATCTATTTAACATATTTTAACGGAATTCCACTTTCTGATTCATTAACTGAATAAACTATATCATTTTTGGTCAAAATAATATTGTATCCCCCTGAAAATGACCAGGACATAAATACAAAAACAAAGTAAAACCACAAGGTTTTGTAAAACAACACTGAAATGGTTTATTTACACAAAATTACTTTCATAGTTTTTTGTCTATTCGCTATGTAATCACTATATTCATTTATTTCTATTCCAGCATTGCAATGGCAGATTTTAACATTATCACAGTGAATCTTTTTAGATTTATCTGTATATTTAAATATGATTTCCAGAAATGTGCCTTTCTACTGTGTTTATTGAGTCTCACAAAACACTTTTTAAATGAAGAAAAACTTAAAATATGTAGCTTTGGACGAAAATACTGAAAATTTAATGGCATGAAAAAAACTAAAATAGGACCAAATGGCCCCGTCGCTCACCGGAATTTCCGGAAAACGAATAAATCTACAAAAATATATTGTTTTGGACAACAATGTCCCATATCACAAAAAGTCATCAGTTTTGGTGAAAATTGCTTTTAAGTGCTGAAATTGGCTATTTACGGCATAAAAATGGCCGCCATTTCCAAACGACTGAATCTACGAACAGAATTTTTGGATGCTAACAATTTCAATGACGCACATTGCCAAATAAGGAAAAAAAAAAAAAAAGTTCTGAGATCATTTTTGAGCTACCACAATAAAAGGAAATAGCTAATGACAAAAACGTCGCACATTTAGCTCACGGCTTAACGCAGGTGAGCTAAAAATAAATCACGTGGGAGAAATCGCAAAGTAAATACAGTTTTTTTTCTCGAATTTAGTTTGACTCTTTAATTCTCCTTTCCTGAAGAGGAAACGGATTTCACTTACATAAGCGCTTTCAACCACTCCAGCTGTTGGTCACATTCACCCATTCACACTTTCGGTGTCTTTGCTCATGGACGCTTCGGCGCGCAGACAGATAGAGAAATCGAACCTGCAACCTCCCACCTGCGAGATGACCGCCTGACCAACCGAGACGCAGTCGCCACACAATGACAGAAAACTGATTTTTTTTACCCAGAAAATGTTAGAAAAGAAAACACATTTGTTTTTTTTTAAATAGAGTTTAACCACTGCAGGAGGAGCAGGAAGGGGGGGGGGGAGGAGAAGGAGGGGGAGGAGGGGGGAGGAGATGGAAGGGTATTCGACCCCCACGGGGCAGAAAGTGGTAAAAGTTGTGAAAGTTGAGCCGGGAGTGTGTTACTTAATCTGACACGTGGTTTGGGAGGCGGCCTGTGAACAAAATGTTCTGGCGTGAGGAGGCGCGGAGGAGCAGGAGGAGCAGGAGGCCCGGCGGGCTGGGGGAGGCTTCCTCCTGTCACTGCCACGGCCCTCGGACCCTCACTGGGAGGGGAGGGGGGGGGACTTCAAAGTTCAGATACAAATGGCTTTGAAAAAAAAAAAGAAGAAGAAAAAACAACTAGAATTCCACTACTTGTGTAGAAAATATAAATCTGATTCTGAGATGTACGTTCATTCATGAGTGACGTGTTTAAATGAAACTCATCACTGGAGAAATGAAGTTTTCAGAAGACAACATATACATTAGCTTTATACGTACTAAATCCACGATATGAAGGCTCCACAGATTTAAAGATTTAAAGGATTTCCGTCAGGCATTAAGAGAAGTATTGTCTATTCTATAACACAATGTAACAAGACACAATACACACAACAGTTTAACTTTATATAATTAAAAGTAAATGTAACTAAAATATGACATATAAATTCATAGTGTGGTAGCTGTATCAATATAGATATACATTATTTAATATAAATTCACTTTATAGCTACTCAATGACTGATGGAGGGATTTAACTTGTATATATAATTGATGTAAACAAAACTATATTATGTCTATATAGTTATTATATAACATACATGTTGTAATATCAAGTCATCTAAATAAATACAATGGAATGAATATATCAAGGAAGTTCTAAATTATATTATATTAATTCAGTTTAAATTTACTGGCTCAGATGGACAGAAAGAACATGTATGAGTAAAATATATAACCTTTTTTTATGTTATTTAGATTTTATTAAAAACATTTCTTGTGATGTTATTTGAGGAATGTATGTTTTTTTCTGCCGTAAACATAAAATAAACATATAATTTAATATCTATAAATTAATTTTAAACCAGAGAAACGCTTCACAACATTTAGGACTATTTTCGTGGCTTGAAAACTTTCTTTGAGGAAGTCTGGCTTTTTTTGTTGCTGAATCGGTTGAATGTTGATATTTTTGCTGGAGTTGCCGTGACGCCATCTTTGATATCCCAGAATCCCTTGCGCTCAGGTGTCCAAAGATGACGCCACTTCTCCGGGTTAGAAATGAGTGGAAATGGTCTTATTTGTGTTTTGGTTTATTCTCTGTGCACAAGTGCTACCTTTTATGGGAATATATATAACAATAAAAGTTTTTTTTATAACATTTAAATTATTTATGACAATTCCGATGACCGATGAGTAGAATTTGGAATATTGGACATAATATTTTTGTCATGATTTTATCTTTTATTTGTTTTTTGGGGGACATTTTAGCTTCTTCAATATACATACAATCAATGTTAATGTTTGATTTTTTTCAACACTGTATTTGTTGCAATTTTAGCCAATTGATCAACTAAATAACCAAAGTAGACCTTTTTTTTTTCTTTCAATTATGTTTATCCACAAGTCGAGTCCTTTAAAAAAAAAAAAAAAAAAAGTACAATGTGCAAATAAGCCCCCCCAAAATAGCTATGACCAGATAATAGGTTGAAAATGCTGAAATGGTGAAAACAAAAACCCAAACAAAACAAAAAAAGCTGAACTCGGTACAAAAAAAAAGGAAGAACAGACAAAATTTCTCGAAGAGCAAACCTGTTTTTCAGCCTTTTTCATCCACAAGATTTTCCCTTTTTGAAAAAGTAGCAGTGGTTTCACGTCCATAAATCCCACAAAAGCACTCCAGATGCACGCTAGTTAACGACGCATTCGGGTTCTTTACATCGATTTTAAAGGAAGAGGAAGCGAGCAGATGTGTAGAAATCACCATCACAAGGCAGAGGGGGGAGGAGGAAGAGGAGGAGGAAGACGGAGGAGGAGGAGGAGGGGAGAGTGTAGTTTAAAGGTATGGCCTGTGTCATATGATTGTGTGAAGTGGAGGAAGGGTGGGGAGGATTGGGGGATGGGGGGGGGGGGTAGGGGAGTGGGAGGGGGCTGCAGAGACCTCAACCTCTTCCTCCCCTCATCGGCTTCCGTCCTCCTGCTGCAGGAGCTGCAGGGCGAAGGCCCAATGCTATGACAATACTATTGCACTGCTTCAGCGGATGGTACAGTAGTGCAACATCGTCAAAGCAGCTGACCTCTGCATGCCGGCTGGAGGGGGGGGGGGGGGGGGGGGGGGGGGGGGAGGAGGAGGAGGAGGAGACGGAGCGCAGCCGCCATACCACTTAACCACGCACGCTTCATATGCACACATGCATGCGTCCAAGCAGTCACGTTTAAATATAAGAAGAGGAAGTGGAGGAGGGGGGGGAGGAAGAGGAGGAGGAGGAGGAGGGGGTGGTGTTGTCAGCCAATGCCCTTTTAATATTGCACTGCTCATCTGATTTCACAGTAGTACAACAGAAAAAGGGCTTTGGACAACACGGCGGCTCCTCAAATCCTCAGCCGCGCGCGCGCGCGCCTCACTTCAAACTCCCTGCGTGTGCGTGAGCGCGCCGACGAGCCGCTGATTAACATGTTGCCTGCAGAGCAGCAGCCGTGAAACAAGCGGAGAGGGTTTATCATGAGGGGTTATAATGCAGCCTGTGTGGCGTCCAGAGGAGGAGGGGGGGGGGGGCTGTTACACTCATGCGCGCTGTGATTAATGGAAATAAAATGTGTGTTTTGTTTCTTTTTTCTCCTCTTTTGTTGTTTCTTTCATGTGTGCAGCAGCTTGGGGCTGCTCGGTTTTTCCTGTGATTTGTAGAAGAAGACGAGGAGGAGGGGGTTAAAAAAAAAAGAGTGAGAATGGTGAAGCGAGAAGCTCTTCCTATAGCGGCAGAAAACAGCTCCCAGCCCGGAGGAGATGAGGAGCAGAGCAGGAGGAGATGAGGAGCAGAGCAGGAGGAGGAGAGCAGGAGGAGACGAGGAGGAGGAGACAGATATAGGGCAAAGAGCACATTCCGCGATACAATACCAGAAACCTTCATTTAATACCTACTATTCCTGTCCCTTTAGCCAAAGTGGCAATTTGAAACCCGCCTCCTTTAGGAAACCGAGGGGTGAGTGGGAAGAGGAGGAGGAGGAGGAGGAGGGAGCTTTGTTATTTCCAGTGTTGAGAGAAGTTTACAATCAGCTGAAAAGCCAGAACTCTACAAACACACCAAAACACTGTTTTACTACCCCAGTCCACATGTTGTTACCCCCTGTCCTCGATGAAGTTACCCCGTCCATATGCTGGTACCCCCTCTCCTCTCTGGAGTTACCTCTCCACGTTATTACTCCCCTGTCCTCTCTGAAGTTACCCCCATCCACATGTTATTACCCCGTCCACATACTACTACCCCCTGTCTCCCTGGAGTTTCCCCCTCCACATATTATTACCCCCCCCCCTGTCCTCCCTGAAGTTACTTGCTCAACACGTTTCCGGGAGATCCGGCAGCTCAAAGAACTTCATGATCTCAAATATTCAAATCAAAATCTCCTCAGAGAACAAAGGAGAAGCTTTAATAAAAACCAAAACATTTAATTCACGTGCGCTGTGGCCTCTCGGGGATCCCGGACCAGACTCTTGCCAGATCCTCGAGGATCCCGGACCAGACTCTTGCCAGACCCCCACGGATCCCGGACCAGACCAGACCAGACCAGACCAGGCTACACTTTGAAGCTCCCCTCTCAGAGGTGAGGTCTCAGTTTGCAGCGTGACACCCACCTGTCTGTCAATCATTCGCTTCATCACGCGTGCCCCCACACGTACGCACGCACGCACGCACAGGCGCGCGCACTTGGTGGGGTGGAGAAGGGAGGGGTGGTGGTGGTGTGTGTGTGTGTGTGTGTGTGTGGGGAGGGGGGAGGGGGGGGTCCACTTCTCCACTTCTATCCAAATACACACACAAACACAAAAGCAACGGTGGTACAGTTTTCAGCTCGCGCAGACCTCCCCGGGGCCAATCAAGACCCACCGACATCCGTGTCCCGCGAGTCTCCCGCTCCGTCTCCGCCCCGCCGCGCCGCGCCGCGCGCAGACGGAGCCGCCGTTGAGCGGTACCTGGCGGAGGCAGGGCCGGTCCGCGTATGTTTCACACACACACACACACACACACACACACACACACACACACACACACACACACACACACACACACACACACACACACACACACACACACACACACACACACACACGCACAAGAGGAGACGCACAACGGGAGCCAAGTTGAGCCACCCGAGCGCGCAGAGAGAAAGAAAAAAAAAATAAACCCGTGCTGTCCGTTACCGTTAATTCCGCTGCACGTACGTTCCCGGCGGCGGCGCGCGCCGCACGAACGACTCCCCGGTGACAAACCGTCGTATTCCGTTCTGTGGCACCTCGCGGCCTCCCAGCTCCGGACTCCATCTTTGACTAGTTGACATTCAGCTCCTGCCGAGACGAATTCCTCATTTGCATGCCTGCCCCTGATTGGTCCGCCGCCGCGCTCTTCTCTGCTCTCATTGGTTCAAAATTTATCTCACCGCGGAGATGATTGGTCGCGCGGGCAGGGGGACGTCGCCGCATAGTTTAATTTTAACAATGAACACAAATTCTCCTTTCCATTCACAAATTTCTCATTACGCGCCTTTTGAGGCCCAGCTCGGCTCCGCATGGACACCAGGAGGGTCCAGGACAGGGACAGGAGGGGCCCCCGTCCACATGGGACCACCTGGGTCCTGATCCACCATCAGGAGGACCTGGAGGCCTGCAGGACATTAGGGGCTTCCACTAATATCTCTCTTTAATAAGCTCGGGTATTTATTAAGGATGAAATATAAAAATGGAAAAACTGATAGGGGGGTACTTAATTGATTGCAATAAATCACGTAAATTATTTTTCAATGTAAAGTTGTTGTTATTTTAGCTCAGTAAATTAATAGGTTAACGCAGCGGACCCCAACCTTTATTGCGCCACAGAACAGTTTAATGTCAAGCAATATCTTCACGGACTGGCCTTTAGGTGTGGCGAATAAACACAACAAATGATACAACCAACACAAAAAACTGTGGTATTTTGTAAATATAATAATAAATGTGAATCACTGTGTACTTGTATGTCTTTCTCCGTACTTTTATGTTATTCTTCAGTCTCCGACGTACACAATAAAATCATCTTTATGTAATCTTTTTTTAAATTATTTTGTCATGTGTAGTTTAAATATACAGTAGTAATAACCTCAGCGTTAGCTAGAGGTTACACATTTAGTGTGGTGGCTGCAGGTTTAGTGTTAGCTGGTAGCTACAAGTTTGGCATTAGCTGGTGGCTCCATGTTTAGTGTTACTTTGTGGCTAAATATTCAGTGTTAGCTGGTGGCTACATGTTTAGCATTAGCTGGTGGCTACATGTTTAGCATTAGCTGGTGGCTCCATGTTCAGTGTTAGCTGGTGGCTACGTGTTTAGCATTAGTTGGTGGCTCCATGTTCAGTGTTAGCTGGTGGCTACATGTTTAGCATTAGCTGTTGGCCACATGTTTATTGACAGGTGGTGGTTACATGTTAGTATTGGGCTGTAAATTCTTTGTTCATAGTTTGCACACTGCGTGCTCTCATCAATGCTTCCATCCCATATTCATCAAACTGAAAAAATTCCTCTGTTTCATCCTGACATCGATTTGCTGCTAATGTTAGCTTAGCTACTTCCCACATGAGGAATTTGTTCTCTTACCAGTGCAAAATATCGTTGAATCCCTCATATTTGTCCCTCATTGTGGTCCGTGTCTTGGGAGTGTCAACACTAGCATGTCCTTTTTTTAATAATTTTTTTGTTATTTGCATTCAAAGTTTACAAAATAATAATAATATTCTGTGTGGTCAGCACATCGACGCTGAATTAAAGTCAGTCTCAAACATTGATTTTGTTTTCCTACACCATCATCTGCATACATGGAGAACATTTCTTCATACAGATTCTGAATGCAGCTCTACCAGCGGTGTTTCACTGGCTGCTCTGTGGTGACAGGTCTTTTAGTCCTAAAGGTTGCAGGTCCCTGGTCTCTACCATGAAGAATGAAAGCGAAATAGAATTCACAGGTTTACGTGGAATTGTAAACCATGTGTATTACAAAAATAAAACAAAACAACATAGTGGCTTGGAAAGTAAGCTACAGCAATTCTCACATTCAGACAGTACGTCAGAAGTTTCAAAACATTGCGGAAAAAGGGAAAACGATACCACCCGAGGCAGTTTGTTCTGTAAACAAAGTCACGTCGAAGTCGTCACCTACACTCATGAACAACTTTGGACTTTTTGTGTATGAACAGTGAAACTCAGCAAATTAAATTGAAACACATTTAATAACACTGACACACGGGGTGGTCAGTCAGATGACCAGAGGACTGGGTTCTAATGGGGGGGGGGGGGGGGGGGGGGGGATTGTAGGTGGTGCAGTGTGGCCGGGGGACGGCCCGGGGTGGGAAAAGGTTAAAGGCGACGAGGCGCGCTGGAGGTTTGCGGCGGCCGCTGGCAGGAGGGCAGCAGCCTGTGAAATCTGGCATTCCTGATCAATGGAGCTGAAATAATGGCATTGTCCGGTGGGAAAGACCCGCCTCTAACCCCCCCCCCTGTACTGGGCACTGACGGTGTGACGGTGTCACAGATTTTTTTTTTTTTAATGGTCCACAATCTGACTCTGTTCACCACAGGGCCCACTCTGGAAGCTTATTGAGAATGGAAAGTATCCGGATACACTGAAACCCAGGTATTTTCACAGGGTGTCTTTACGCCATACAAACTGCAATTTAGTATGAATAGCAACAACAACTCCCAAAAAAACTGTAATGAAAGGTCATTTTTTTGACTTAATGAAAATTATTTCATATTTTTAATATATTTTTTACATACAACATATTTTTTTTTCATAAATTTAAGTTTTCATTAAAAATATTTTTTTTCCTTTATTGCATTTTCAACAGTTTTTTCCTCAATGCTTCATTGAATTTTTTTTTTATTTATTTATTTATTTAAAATCCGGTTCATCTTGTTTTAATTTCTGTGTTTAGATTTTTATTTAAAGTAGAAAATGTATTTAATTTGTTGTTTCTATCTGTGTGTATATGGTCTTATATATTTGTTACACCTTTAAATAGTTAAGAGATTAACATAATGACTAATTAATGGTAAGAAAGTACAATACTTTTTCATAAATTATATTACATATTCTACATTTTGAGCTTCATTGATAGGGCTCAATTAGCCATAAACTATTATGACACTGGAGGTAAATGTTTAATCTATACAGCATTGTTTATTGTTTACTCAATGTTTTACTGTATTTATAACAAAGACGGGCCCTGTAACTGATCCTACAGAGGCCATCCCTGCATATTCATAAACAACAGAAGCATGCAAGGGTTTTTCGACAAACTAATAACTTGTAATTATTAATAATTAATAATTGCTTTTGAAAAATGTCTGAAGGTGGGGTTTTTTCTGCTCCTGTGAGTTTAATAAAAGCTTTTTTAATCTGACCTTTCCAGCTCGGCTTCCCCTCATTCATGTCTACAAAGACTGGGTTTGAATGGAGGAGAGAAAAGACCCCCATGCTGCCCCTCCTCCTGCACCCCCCCCCCCCCCCCACACACACACACACACACACATACATACCTCCTCCTGCCCCCTCCCCCACCTCCCTCCATAGAGCTATGTTTTATCACAAAATAAATACCTGAAGAAACATATAATGGGGGGGGGGGGGGGTTCAAAAGAGTTGTGTGTGTGTGGGGGGGGGGGGGGTCATCTGCGTTACTGTCGTTACTCTCGTTACTTTCCTGAGTACTACAGTAAAAACCCCGACTGCCTTCACATGACGTGCATCGGATGCTATGTGTGGAACGCGCGTTCACGCCCTGGCCCCTTGCCCGCGCGTGCACGTGCGGCGCTGCGCGGGGCCCGCAGGAAACGACATGCCCATATTTGGTGAGGACGGTCCACCGCTCGGCTCCGGGTCCGTGCACGCGCACAGCAACAAAGGGGACCGGGGTTTTTTTTTTATTAAATTTTTTTTTACCCACTTAAAAAAAATTATCTATTACAATTTAAAGAACAAATGTTTTATCTTTATTTTTATACTTAAATGCTAAAACAATTAAAATATTTGTTTATTGCAATGATGTTGATTTATACACTTTTTATTAAATAAGTCACAATTGTTTACTTTCGGGGTTTTTTGTATACATTATGTATTTTGTGCCATTTTTGTGCAATATTTAAAATTTCTTCAGTTCATAAAATTTTATATAAATAAATAAGTTATGAATGCAATGGAAACTAATTTAAAGCCAATCTAATTTATTCATTTCAAAAGGATTATCTTCAACTTTTTACATTTAACATTTTGAAGGTTTTGCCTGTATATTTGAGAAAAAAGGGGGGTACATTATATTAAAAAAAACTTACTCATTTATTTAATTTGTGTGAATTTTATATAAATTGTGGGATTTAATACAACATGTAAATAAAATGTAAATGTTCTAAAAAAAGATATTTAGACCCTCTCAATTCATGGAATTAATTGTATTCTTGTTGGACAAGCTTTGTTATGTGGAAATAAGCTGATAAATTCAAGCTCTAAAACATTTAAACTCGTTAAAATTAAGACAACCCAGCTCGGAAATTGTAGATATAGTTCTGTTAATGATACAAAAATGAATTTTATTGGGTATTTGTTAAGTTGTAAATACAGTTCAATGCATTTCTAGTTATTTTTATTGGACTTACCCACTGTAGCCATTTATAGATTTTTCTGGTGTTTTGTCTTTTCAAGATGTTTTTAGCAATTATATATAGTAAACTATTTGACCATATTATCATAAATCATTTTTCATAATTTCGTTAACCACTTGAAGTGTTTTCACACACTTTTAGCATTCACACAGTTCTTCAGCTCAGGAAGATTTACACACCAACATTTTCAAGTGGAAATGGAAAACCTTTAGAAAACTGTATATACGACAAATCTGCTCAGTGTCACTGAAAAACGAATGTTCTGAAAAAAACCCAACTTCATCTCTGTGGAAACATAGGAAACCCAACTTTTCTGAAACGACGCTACTGGTCATGTGCTTCGCAGCCGTTGCAAATAGTTCTTCTGCACATGCTCAGTGGATGGACAATAAGAACAATGTTTGCCTCTATAGTGTCATATCACTTCCCGTCCATATTCTCCTTGGACTTGGTAGTTTTATAGTCGACAGTGACCGTAATAACAATCCTACTTGGTCGTCTGTCCACTAGAATGTCCGTGTTCTCCCATTGTTAATGTTTAAACTTTATAGTGTATTGTTCTCTGTGCACATGTGCCTGTAGCTTCATTATAAAAACAACCAGCAGCTCATGGCCTGGCAAGTCCACAATCTGACACTACACAAGCGTCCGTGTTTCAGCGATCTCTGGTATTCTGGAAACGCTCGATTTCGAAAATCAAAAAGAATTGTGGACCTTATTGGACGAGGTGCATGTTGCATGTTTTTGCATTTGCTGCTGCCGCCAGTTGACAAGTTAAAAGCTCTTAAACTGCTGAAAATCCGATTTGCACCCACACGCTTCCAGCTCAAACTCGTACCAAAAAGTTGAAAAAAATAAATAAAATAAAGTTTGATCAATCGATGCAGCCAATAAAACACAATAAAACGTGTATGTGTGTGAGTGTTTGCACTGGTTGAAGAGGTTGACCCTCATCAGAAGCTGGAGTCCTGCAGGTACTAAAAGATATTCTGTGGGGAAATGAGCCTGAAGCCGGCGCAGAGTCGATATCATCGTCGGGTCGTACTCCGAGTTAAATAAGTGAAAATAATCAAGGCTAAAAACTGTCCTTCTTGTGTTGTGTGTTTTGCTCCAGGGGAGGGAAGAAATTCTTATTCACATCGAGGAAGTAACCAGCTGAAATACTCTTTCATGAATAACTTGGAAGTGGGAACTTTCCAACTATTGGCATTGAACACATGAGCAGATGCTGTTGTTTCATTATAAAATAACATACTTAGCATACTTAAATGGCATAGAAATGGTCTCTTCCTCCCACTAACATCCAGATTTTAGAGCATCTTCCTCCCACCATCTGATGTAACTCCAGCTAATCAACTCACCAATACAGTGCTAATAGCTCAGCTAATGCTAACACTACAATAACACAGGAAGTTACAAGCTAATTTTAACTTTATTCCATGAAATAACTTGGCTACATTTAGTAAATAAGTGATTGTAATTTGCTGCTCATTTTCAGAACGTTGCACCGAATCTCTGCAAAATGCACACAAACAGGTTTGTGTGCTATTTTTTTTTTTTTTTAAGAAGCACAGAGAAAGGACGTTACAAGTAGCTTTACCATGCTGGTAGCAAGTGTAGGGTCATAAAAATCAGTGTTAACGTGATACTGTCTGCTGTTTCTGCAAATGCATGCTGATGGGACAGATAATATTAATAAGGTAACGTGTGATAATACGACGTTTGATGAGCGTCCTCATGCTGACGGGCGATCGGTGTGATGGTTCGTAGAGACACGCGGTGCAGGCCGCGTCACGCATGGCCAGGGTCCAGGCTTGTTTGTCAGAGCGGCGGCGGCAGCGGGTTAATTTTTACTCGACAGTTGCGCAATAGATTGCACACGAGTCGACCGGGCTGCAGCCGCTCACCTTTTACATGTGTAACGGCGCAACAGCTCCAGAGTCCAGTCTGGGTTTCTCTAACAGACAGGTAAAACAGTCACTCAGATAAAGTCGAGCTGAAAACAGTCCACTCTGTGTGTGTGTGTGTGTGTGTGTGTGTCTGTGTGTGTGTGTGTGTGTGTGTGTGTGTGTGTGTGTGTGTGTGTGTGTGTGTGTGTGTGTGTGTGTGTGTGTGTGTGTGTGAGAGAGAGGTTCAGGGAATACTTGGAATTTTTGTGGCAGAGGTTTTTTTTTTTTGCATCTCCCCAGAGGAGACCAGACTGACTTCTGTGAGTTCAGTGACATTAAATCAGCATCTCGCGCTTTAAAAGCCTCAGGAAGGAACGACTCACAAAGAAAACGTTTGGCACGATTACGGGAGCTGCAAAAAAGTTACACTTACAGTTAACTACTCTCGGTTTGCTGCGGGGTGGTGGAGATAAGACGAGAGCAGATTAGAGAAACAAGACCAAAAAAAACCCAGATAAAATATTGCTAAGCAGTGAAAATGAAATGAAAAAACAAGAGGAAACATAAAAAAATATGGAAATGATTTTATCTAGTAATTAATCAGAAATGAAACGGCTGTTTTTTGATTCTCCTTAACAGAATACAAGACATTCCCAGATGAGATGAGATGAGATATGATGAAATGAGACAGGACGTGCTACGACGCGACAAGATGTGACATGACATAAGTATAGACAGGACGAGATGAGATGAGACGAGATGAGATGAGATGAGATGAGACGAGATGAGATGAGATGAGATGAGACGAGATGAGTGTGCGAGACAAGACGGGACGAGACCAGATGCTGCAGGATAGTATGAGACGCGACATTCCGCCATTGCGACAAGATGAAATGTCCAGAAAACGTTGTGAGCGGTGGTTTCAGGGTTCGAGGCGTATTTTGTCGTCAGCCGAGTTACTTCAACGCGTCGTGTCAGAATGTCACCAAACCTGGTCCAGAGCGGCTTTGACACAAACCCACTGACACTCCCTCTCCCGTCCGGAGGACAATTTGTTGACGCTAAAGCTAAAGCTAACAGCGGGTGTGAGACAACAGCTCTGCAGCTCATTGACTGTATCCACTCCGAAAGGCGTGACAAACTCCAACTTACTTTAGTTTCTTAATAGATTTTGAGACTTAATATAAGATAAGATAAGATAAGATGAGATACCGTACGGTATGGTACGGTTCAATATACGATAGACGGTGCAATACGATATATAATACGGTATACAATATGATGCAATAAGATAAGATAAGATAAGATAAGATAAGATAAGATAAGATAAGATAAGATAAACTGAGATAAGACAAGACGGGGCGAGGCGAGACAATATGAGATATAGATGGGATTGGATGGGATGGGGTGGGACGAGACAAGACAAGACAAGACAAGACAAGACAAGACAAGATAAGACAAGACAAGACAAGACAAGAAAATAAGATTATTTTGTGGACTCAGTGGAGCTGCAGTTTAAAGGGTATGAGAACAGAATTAGAAAAGAATCAAATGAGAAAGTATAGCAGCCACATACTTCACAAAACATATATAGTATATATAAATACATATGTATAACAAACACACAAGACCTCAACCTCCAGCGGATGAAGAATTCAGTGCCCCAGTTGCAGTTTTTGTGTCTGCAGCAGGACATTTTTTTATTTGCCGTGTCCATCAACCTAAATTCAAGGTCACCAGTGGTTCAAATCTATCTGAATTTAGGTTTTGGGTTAGGGAAGTGTACAGTCTTCTATTTCAGAGCTATCGAGATCTTCTGCCCCCTTTACAAAGCCTCTCTGCAGGAAGCTGAAAACAACCCCCCCCCCCCACCCCACCCCGACCCCCTCCCCTCCTGGGCCCTCCCACACCATCCGACCTGTGACCTCCGGGGTCAGCAGCCACGGAGAAGCCAGATGTCAGGATGGGGGAGAGGGTGCTTGTTGACTCGAGTTACTCTGAGCAGCACGGCGCCACCGTGGGGCAGGGTGGGGTGGGGTGGGGTAGGGTGGGGGGTGGTGGTGGTGGGGGGGGGTATACGTGGCCTCGTGGATAACAGCCTCACCCACGGACCCGTGTTCTTGTTTCTCACCACAGCGATGATGTCATATGTACAGTCGTTCATGAGCTGTTTTCAGACTCCAGGCCTTGAAACGCATGTTTGTGGTACGTTGACTCAGAGGGGGCAGAAGTGATCCCATTCTGCTTTCAAATGCAAGTAGGTACGTCCATATCTGAGGGAGGAGTTTTTATGAAAGAAAAAGTTTAAGTACAATTTTATTGACAGGAAAGAATCTTCCAAAAATAGAAGAGACATTGGAGTAACACAAAATAACATTTTCACCAGGCTGCTAAAGTCTAAATTGAAAGATCCCAAACAAACCATTAAGTCCATATTAAGGTTGGTTTAATAGAAGTGGTTCATTTGCATAATTTCCACCACAGTTAAAATGTCCCGGAGTAATAATGAAGAAAGAAAATCTGTCTAATGCAGAAACTGTTTGCATTCACATGAACATGAACACATTGCATTACATTCCTTTCAGTTCAGCTGAATTTCATCTCAACAATGACACAGATAAAAACCTCAAACTTGAAACTTCCAGTTTTCTTTTTGCCATATGTGTGTATGTTTGAATGTTGCTGTCTCCGAGGGGGCGGGGCTTGGGGTCCTCACATTCCAGTGGGCGGGGTTTATCTCTGGATTTCCCCCTTTGTGCTGCGTTCAAGTACAGATCGGAAATTCCAGGAACTGCAAACACATTTTTTTCACTTGACCTTCAGATTCCTGGAAACTGAATGCGCCTGCAGAGCGGAACCAACCGGTGTGTTCAACAAATCTGCAGTTTCGTTCACTGCATTGTGCAATTTTAAAACAGGTAGACAACATATCCTACAAATATAATATGCATGTAACAGGTGCCATACTATTTCAAATTTCTCATGTCTTGCTTTGCTTGTAAACACAAGCATGGCCTTTCTTCATGAGATATTATTATTATTATTATTAGTTTTAGTAGTAGTAGCAGTAGTACTAGTAGTATTAGTAGTAATAGTATTATTATTATTATTATTGTTATGATAAGTAGTTTGTGTTTGATATTTTTTCTATTATTTTTATGACTATCATTTTATCTTTACTATAATTTTGTGTTGTTGTTTCTTGAAATTTCCCTTTGTGGTTTTGAATGTGTTGTAATAATTAACTCAGTACGAGTCCAACATCATGAGTCTTTCTTTTAGTCTGTTTAGAAAAGAGCGTTTGATTAGATGTAGGAATATATTTGGTGTTTTTTGTGTTTTGATGATATAATTTGTTGTACTTATTTTAGTGCACTTGCATATTGTTTTGTTTTGTGTTCAAAAAAGTTGAGTTTCGTCGTATTTTGCTTCGTTTGTTTTGTTTAATTCACTTTTTTCTGTGTCAGTTCGTCCCATGTCCCCTGAACGCAGCATTAACCTCTCCCAGCCCTCGTGCAGCTCTGGTATTCCTCCGCGGTGTGTACGTTCGACTTTGGCAGCGGGACGTATAGAGGAGGGCGTCACCATGGCAACACGCTTCAAAGCGACGCAGCGTCTGGACGGAACTAGATTATCCCGCGGAGTTACAAGAAGACAAAAAAAAAAACTAAAAAGGAAAAGTGAGGTGAATTCCTCGGCGCGCTGCGGCACGTCAATCCCCCGCAGGTTAAGATACCGCAACTCGAAAAAAGAAAGGGGAAAAAAAAAAAATTACATATGAGTGGTGGGGGTGGGGGTAGGTGAAAGGGTTACCCCGGGGACCTGTTGCTGCTGCCGGCCTAGAGGACCACACATGTCGGGGAGGGGGGAGGGTGTGTCGAGGGGGGGGTCCTCTGGATGAGCCTCGGAGCCTCATGTCCGCACGCATGCCAAAACTAATGGAGTTGACGGGATTAACGTCATGTAATAACTCCCACCCAGCCTCCACAGCGGGGGGCGCTCCTCCAGCACGCACCCCGGGATTATCTCTAACGAAGCCCCGGAGCCCGACCAGCCCGCAAGTGAATAATACCTTAAAAAAAATAAAAAATAATGTCAGGCCTAAAATCTAACTCCTCTTCTCTCTGCCAGTAATCCCATTACAATCACATCCACAGATGATCAAATGTATTTAACTCAATAAAACGCAGAATTTCAATTTATATTAGTTTTGGTAACAAAATTGTAACTTTTCAAGCATATTTTCGTTTAATCTTTATAGTTTTAACTCATAACTTATTAAATGTAAACTACAGTTTCATAAGATCAAATGTTTTTAATCAGATTATTAAAACTTTGGAAAATGTTTAGTTTCAATGAGTATATAAGTTACTACAATTAATATTCTCACATTTGTACAACTCTGAATTAGTTTACTTAAAAACAACTATCTAATATTGAATAAAATTAATAAAACTCCATCTGAAGGCCTTTAGTCTCTATTTAGTTGACTCCAATGAACAGAACCTGAAATGAGTTCTTTTGGGGAAGAGAAATGCTATTTATTATTCTTTTATTATAAACAAGTGATCGATAATTTTAAATGCTCAGTTACACTTTGATCAATAGGCACATATATATGGAATTAACTGTGTAAATTAAACTAGTTGTGGCTGTTTTATCTCATTTTAAACATGAAGAAAAAGACAATTATCAATAGATAAATCTAAGTGTGCGCTTTTAAATGCACGATTTACGTAAATATAACCAAAATAGCAGCATTGTGTATATTCCAAAAGGGTGAGCTAAGTTACAATATATATCGTTATTATGGGTTTAGATTTCAGTGAAAAATTATTATTTCAATACATGTTTTTCATGTGTTTAATAAACAAATAATTGAGTCCACAAAATGTGAAATAACAACTGTCAAAAGTAATTTTAATGTTAAAAAAATAAATACAACCCAAAATGTTCCTCTTATTTCATGGGATTAATCAACATTTAGACTTATTTATACTCTATAATCTTCACTTACTTTATCACAAAATACATTCAATGCTTAAATATCCAATCAAGTAATCAGCTTATTTTTGTAACAATAATCTACTCATGTTAGCTCCAACTTGATTTAACATTTTAATCTGAGAAAAAAAAGCAGTGCTCATCCAGTTAGCATTCAGAAGCCTTAAGATGTTTCATTTCCAATGTCATTAAATGTACTGACAGAACCATCCCTCCCTGCAGTACCACCTTCTACCAGAAGAGGGTGTGTTGAGTCTCGACATCAGGGTTGTCAAACATAAGGCACGTGGGACAAAACATATGCCCAACGAACCACCAAGCAAACTGTTAAAAAAAACCTGATTTGTTTTAAAAAACACATTTCTAAGGAGCAGCAGCCAAAACACAACACAGACCCGAGCTGAGATATTGGCGATGCTGCTATAAAAGCTCGTGCCTCGTTGCCTCAAAGCCATTCTGTCAGGGTGAGTTTGTAAAAACATCAATATTGCATCAGCTATAGAATTATTTCTTTTTTTTTTTTTTTTTATTTCACTGTATTTTGCAGCAGAAGGATTCATTAAAATTGGCTTTATGTTGCGTTTACAGTTATTTTCATTAGCAATCATTTGGTTTTGCAAAAATATACATATTTTCATCGTCACAACCCCCCAAAAAAACCTTTAAAGTTTAAACCTAAAGGTTATTATATTTTATCTGTCCAATCCACTCAAGATGAAATTGGACTGCATGTGTTTGACATTATGTGACGACAGTCAACGCTTCAAGTGAGTTAAGAACCTGCTTTACTAAATGTATTTAGATTTTACACCTCGAAGGATACTCGAAGACTTTAAAGTGCAAAGAAGCAGTTTTTTGTTTTTTTTTAATCGACGTATAGATATAGAGCTGTACAGGCGAGGAGTCGGGTTCTGTGTGTCTCGTAATTTCAGTGCATGTTGGTTTTTTATCTTCTATCATGTTAGGTGGAAGCCAGGGGTCAAACCAGATGACGAACCTGGAGAGGTTATCTCTCCCGTGGATCAGATTCCTCCAGAGGAACTGCGGGAACGTCACAGGGAACATTTCTGTGCCGCTTGTGACCACGTGTGACGGGCGAGGCGGAGAAGAGACGAATCGACGGGTTCAGACGTCGTCGACTGTTCTCGCCTGTGAGTCTCACTGCACGTCGGCAAAAACGCTGGAGACGAGACAAAAACATGTCAAAACCGCTTTAGATTTGTGTGCAGATGTATGTGTGTGTGTGTGTGTGTGTGCATGTGTGTGATCTTCTGTGTACGTATGTTGCATAGAAATCATTATTAACCCTTCCCTGTCTGCACGGAATCAATACCATAAACAACCCATCCTCTCCTTCTCCTCCTCACTATCTTCTTCCTCCTCCTCCTCCTCCTCCCTGTCTTCTCCATCCTCCTCCTCGTCTTCCTCCTCCTGCTCCTCCTCCCCCTCCTCTTTGTCCTCCTGCAGCTCCGGATCCGAGCTCGCCGTCTGAGCGCTCAGCTCCGGATGGATCCGGCATTAGAGGAGGAAAATGGGAAGAGAGCGTTTCCATGACAACGCAGCCGTTCACATGGTATAGATGGAGAGGGAGGGAGGGAGGGAGTGAGGGAGAGGGGTGTTGCAGACTAATGTACACTCAGTCTGCAGGGCCGCCTCGCTCTGAGGAAGCAGCCTGAATATCACCACCAGCCCACAGCCGGGGGACAGCGAGGGGCAGAACACCGGGGGCAACAAGTCGCACGTAAACAAAACAAAAAAAAATGTCAACAAACCCGAGGAAATAATCCCCTGAACAAGGAGCAGTAAAAGCTCACCTCCACTCTGATGTTCCTCATGTGAACTCATGGGATTACAAAGTGGCTCTCACACAGCTCGTTCTACTGGTAATCTGTCAGTAACCGACCACCGGGGGCCTTGTCCCCCCCCCCCCACCCCCCCCCCCCCCCCCCCACCACCGGCCATTCTTGAAAAGATCCCCGTCCAATGCGACAGTTGATGTGCTGCATGATGGCTCGTTGAGGGCTGTGAGTGTTGAGCGGTGCTTCACATCGCACTGGGTGAAAGAAGACAAAAGGTTTCTGAGGTCTTGGGAGTTTATTAATGTTCTCCCCGGACACGGAGCAGGCCTGTCGACCAACTCCACTGAAACGCCGCTGAAAACTTCTCGCCGGCACAGTTTCCAGTCCTTCTATCTGCTGTCAGCTGCACCAAACGCATGACGGCCTGCATGTATTGAAGGAGTGCACTGCACTCAGTTATGTAAATATATTCATACGGTACATGCCGAGACCCCCCTTCCTCCTCCTCCTCCTCCTCCTCCTCCTCTTCCTCCTCCTCCTCCCCCCATCTGGGTCTTATCCACTGCCTCTCATTGGGCGGATCGGCACGTCACTCAGTGCTGACACAGGTTTTACTTGGTGTGCCGGTTCGTCGGGGCTTGGTTTAGGGAGGAGAGGTGGTTGAGATGTGCCAGCTGAAGCATCGCAATCTGCTGACTCAAAGGACCCGGGCCGTGAGGATGGGGGTTAATTGATTACCCACTTTGAAGTGTGGAGGAGGGGCCACACACACACACACACACACACACACACACACACACACACACACACACACACACACACACACACACACACACACACACACACACACACACACACACACACACACACACACACACACACACACACACACACCATCTGCCTTGGGGTCAGCATCCCATCTCCATCCCAAAGGATGAGGTCCTCCCTGCCCCCCCCCCTCCAATACCCTCTCCAGCTCCAGGAGTCTCCAGCTCCTGCCCTCAGTGACCCAGAGACTATTCCCAGAGAGGAATGGATGGATGGATATATGGATGGATGGATGGATGGATGGATGGATGGATGGATGGATGGATGGAATGAAAGAGAGGGGAGGATTGGAGGAGTGGGTGAGAGAATTCATGGATAGACGGATCCATGGAGAGGGACGAATAGATCAAACAGTAAGGATGAATGGGTGGATGGACGGATGGATGCATGGCTCGACAGACGGACGGATGGAGGGATTGATTGATCTTCTTGAAGCCAGAGTTTGTGCCTGACAGCTGCTGTGCTTACGCGAAACTCTGAGAGCGAAAACATGAACAACCAATAAACAGCATCAATGACAGTTTTCGCATTTCTGTACATTCAGTCCGAATCTGGTTTGCAAAACGCCCAAATGCTAAAACCTGACAAAACAGCAACAAAAGAGACGTGAAAATCTCAATGCAGTGTGACGACAGGGTTTTGTTCTTTTGGAGGGAACACTCAACTCTCTCATTTCACCTCCTCTCCTGCCATCTAGTGGCCAGCAAAGGAAACACTATTGAAAAAAATCCCGTCTGAGGGGAAGACGAGTTGTCTGTAGTAATCTCACTTCTAAATATTGTACGTTCTGAACCTGAACAAGTAGCTGTATTGTTGTGGTATTAGCATTAGCTGAACCACTGTGTTTGGCTAGCCTGATGACTGATTCATTAAATTCTGATTAAATTGCATCAATTAGCAGGAGGAAGATCCTCTAGAATCTGGATGTTAGCTGAAGTGACATGAGTTATCACGCTCTATAGTGTCACACACTTGGGCTAAACTGCCAACATGTAGACGTCCCTCCGAAGGCTAATGCTAATCACAGCGACTGGGTACACATGCTAATGCTAATGCTACATACAGTAGTTCATCTTTCACGTTTTTTGTCGGCAGGCCAGCAACAACAGCCAAAATAGCTAAATGGAGTAATTTCATTGCATTATTTTAGTCACAATAAAGTTAAAGGATGAGATTATAACTCTATAAATCCATGTTACAGGGTTCTACTGGAGCCTTACACTCATGACGGGCCTTTGAAAACCGATCAAGCTCCCCTTCCACACCCCCACTGGGAAAATTTGCCATCCATCCATCCAGTTATTTTTTATGTCAGTTCCCTGATAAAGCCTTCACGCCCTCTGCCCTCTCATTGTATAAAAGTGTATTTCCTCCTCTGGCTGAGTTTGTCTCATGTTGACATACAGGAAGTGAAACAAAAACAAACCTCAGAGGATAAAGTTCGGTCAGGATGGTTTTATTAAGGAAAAGGATCATATATACAGCAACAGGTAGAAATATATAAATTAGTAATTTGGTCTGTACATGTGAGCTGCAGGAGGACTTCACAGTTTGGACGTGGTGTGCACACTGGCTGGACTCCATGTTTGAGTCTGACTGGACGCTACAGTCGAGCTTCCCTCTGCTGCCTCCTGTTGGAGAAACCACAGACAGTCAGTTAGTGATCAAATACAAGCTGCACACAGGAAAATGATCATCAGAGACAAACAAAGGTGAACAAGGGGAAGAATTACGAGTGAATTTATTCCTGGCGCCCAGAACCAAACACACAGCAGTGTCATGATATTACATCAGGGACATTTCTGTCTCACCTGTGCTGTTTGAGGGCGAACTTTCCCTGAGGAGAGCTGGGGTCCACACACTTCTCATTCTGTCCTGGCATGGTGAGGCTGTTGGAGGAGACAGAGGAGTGTTAGCGAGGACAGAGCCCAGTGACGGGTCAGTGAACGCAGCGTGGCCTCTTCTATGACTCACGTGATCTCCAGTTGAGGACAGAAGGCAGTCGGCTCGTGCACCTGTAGCCATTCTTTTCTGGGCCGGAACCCCTTGCTTAGTTTGACATAATCGTCTCTACAGAGACACGTACTGGACCTGCCGGCTGGTTGTCCTGGGAGAAGAACACACACCGAGGTCAGAATGCATTCACACACATTTACAAATATTTAAATGTAAAATACCATCACTGTTGTGCAGAATAAACAAAATAAGTTCCTAGTTTCTGCTAATAGGTACAGCAAAAAATATGTATCGAGTTATTTGGTGAAGTTACTGTGGTAACAATGATCACTTTCTATTATTGTAGTGTTCCTTTTATTAAGAGCATGAGATGAGCTGTCAGCAGTGTGTGGATCAGTTTCTTATTGGAGTGTAGAAACAAAGTTCAAGTGTTGCAGAGCGGCTGTGTCAGTACCTTGTGCACAGAGGACCAGCAGGCAGCTGAAGATGGCGACGGCGGCGGCGGCCATGACGGCGGAGGACTTCATGGTGGCGTGTGCAGGCGGCTGGGAGCTGCTTCTGTCCGTCTGTCTGCAGTCCTGATGGAGTGAAGCAGCACTCGGCCTCTCTCCCTTTTATCCTCACGGCCCACGTTCACTTTCACTTTCCCTCCCTCAGCTTCCCGTTTCTCTGCAACCCGACGTCGTCCCACAATCCCTCAGTGTGATGAAACCACAGTGCCACCCTGAGCTCCACAGTGAGGATCAGAAGAACCAGTCGATTTGGATCCTTTCCAGCTCATTGTCGGGGGGATTTCCCTCAATGAGCTGATCACTTTCACTTCTCGTCTCTCTGGAAGTCTTCATGGAAACAGGAAACGCGCGGCAACAGGACAGAAGACGGTGTTTGATGATGACACACTTCAGGAGAAGCAAGTCTGCTGACTTCAAGTAAAAACCTGAATTCTACTGAAAGGGTCAGACCAAACAGTGGAAGACAGAAGAAATAACTGAACTGTGGAATGATTCCGTTTATATGTGTGAAGAAACTCAATGTTCAGATCATAAAAGTACTTGATACAGTGATTTTAATTCATATTATTCAAGAAATATGACATGTATGTTCTGTAGAAGTGCTGTAGCGATGCACCAGTACCAGTATCAAGTATCACGTCCGATTCTGCACGGAGGACTTGTACCTGGAAAAACAAGCTCCTCGTACAACCAGGTGAGTATTACGTAACATCCTGCGTCAGCAACAAGGGAAGCAAGAGAGCAGGAGTGCCGTCTGCGGCTTGGAGATATAATTTAGAAAGTTAATTTATTAATGTGGTTGAAAACACCACCTACATTGAATGTTGCACAAATCAGTCACTGCTTCCTGTTTGCATTTAACTTTTCCCTTTTGTCTGTATTTGTACATGTATATTCTCTAGAAGTTCTGTTTATAGATTCAGTTCGTATTTCGTGGTGAGTTTCGGTTCTCATGAAGTTCTTTGAATTTCTTTAAATTTTGCCTCCTCCTTTCCCAGATTTCTTCATCGTCTGTCGTTTCAGGATGGCAGAGCCGCTTCCACTTTCACTTCTCATTTTGCTGGAAGCCTGCAGGGCTCCATGAGTGGAAACACAGAACAGGCCCTGACCTGACAGCAGAGGTCGTTCGATGACGTCACACACTGAAACACACACAAACGCCTCAAATCAGGACCTTTGTGTTTGAAAGAAAGCGTCTCGACAGTCAGTGAAAGCCTGAAAATCTCCCTTTAAAGCTGGAGGCCTCCTGAATCACCACTTTATTCATTAGCCACGACGGGAGATTGCAGCGCTAGAATTTTGACTAAAACATGGGGTAAAAATCATCGGCCCCCCGACGACACCCTTAATGTGGGAGGTTTAATAATGTTATGATCAGACGGAGCTCCTGATCTCTGCGGAAAAGCCAGAGAAAACCTAAACCAGAGGGATGTTTTCAACACCAGGCTGCCGTCCCGTCGTGTCTCAAGTCTGCTGCCATCAGTCCCAAACGCCACGAATCCACCGTCACCAGCTTTAATGACGGTCGACCTGCAGCACTGACTCCCATCATGGTTAAAAAAAAAAAAAAAAAGGTAACAGTGCTCAACGACAGACGATGAGGAAATGTGGGAAAGAAGGAGGCAAAATTCAAAGAACTTCATGAGAACTGCAACTCACCACAAAATACGAACTGAATCTATAAACAGCACTTCTAGAGAATATACATGTCATACTTTTTGAATAACGTGAATTAAAATCACTGTTAAGTACTTTTATGATCTGAACATTGAGTTTCTTCACACATATAAAAAGGTTCTGAAACTGAAGGAGCACGTCGAGGGAAACACGACTTCCAGACTTCCTAAGATTCTCCTGAATGAACAACATTATCAGGGGATGTGAAACTCGTTGTGGCTTTTTGTTGTCACGTTGTGGTTCTGTTCACAACAGGATGAATTTAAGGAGAAGTCCAAAAAAGAATGTAAATATTAACGTCTGTTCCTCTTACTGCAGTAATGCCTGTCCACCGCAAGTGTGCGTGTGAGATGAGATAAAGTGTGTTTGCCCAAAGCGAGGACAGAATTTTGTTCTTTAACAAGGCCTCAGTCAATATTAAAAAACACGTAAGACACAAATACAGACATAAAGGAAAAGTTAAATGCAAACAGGAAGCAGTGACAGTGATTTATGCAACATTCAATGTAGGTTGTGTTTTTAACCACATTAATAAATTAACTTTCTAAATTATATCTCCAAGCCGCGGACGGCGCTCCTGCTCTCTTGCTTCCCTTGTTGCTGACGCAGGATGTTACGTAATACTCACCTGGTTGTACGAGGAGCTTTTTTCCCCAGGTACAAGTCCTCCGTGCAGAATCGGACCTGATACTTGACACTGGTACCGGTGCATCGCTACAGCACTTCTAGAGAATATACATGTCATATTTCTTGAATAATATGAATTAAAATCACTGTATCAAGTACTTTTATGATCTGAACATCGAGTTTCTTCACACATATAAACAGAATCATTCCACAGTTCAGTTATTTCTTCTGTCTTCCACTGTTTGGTCTGACCCTTTCAGTAGAATTCAGGTTTTTACTAGAAGTCAGCAGACTTGCTTCTCCTGAAGCGTGTCATCATCAAACACCGTCTTCTGTCCTGTTGCCGCGCGTTTCCTGTTTCCATGAAGACTTCCAGAGAGACGAGAAGTGAAAATGATCAGCTCATTGAGGGAAATTCCCCCGACAATGAGCTGGAAAGGATCCAAATCAACTGGTTCTTCTGATCCTCACTGTGTGAGGGATTGTGGGACGACGTCAGGTTGCAGAGAAACGGGAAGCTGAGGGAGGGAAAGTGAAAGTGAACGCGGGCCGTGAGGATAAAAGGGAGAGAGGCCGAGTGCTGCTTCACTCCATCAGGACTGCAGACAGACGGACAGAAGCAGCTCCCAGCCGCCTGCACACGCCACCATGAAGTCCTCCGCCGTCATGGCCGCCGCCGTCGCCATCTTCAGCTGCCTGCTGGTCCTCTGTGCACAAGGTACTGACACAGCCGCTCTGCAACACTTGAACTTTGTGTCTACACTCCAATAAGAAACTGATCCACACACTGCTGACAGCTCATCTCATGCTCTTAATAAAACCAACACGACAATAATGCAAAGTGATCATTGTTACCACAGTAACTTCAAGTAACTCCATACATATTTTTTGCTGTACCCATTAGCAGAAACTAGGAACTTTAATGAAGAACTTATTTAGTTTATTCTGCACAACATTGCTGATAATTTACATTTAAATATTTGTAAATGTGTGTGAATGCATTCTGACCTCGGTGTGTGTTCTTCTCCCAGGACAACCAGCTGGCAGGTCCAGTACGTGTCTCTGTAGAAACAAGTATGTCAAACTAAACGAGGGGTTCCGGCCCAGAAAAAACTGGCTACGGGTGCATGAGCCGACTGCCTTCTGTCCTCAAGTGGAGATCATGTGAGTCATAGAAGAGGCCACGCTGCGTTCACTGACCCGTCACTGTTTTCTGTCCTCGCTAACACTCCTCTGTCTCCTCCAACAGCCTCACCATCCCAAGACAGAACAGGAAGTGTGTGGACCCCAGCTCTCCTCAGGGAAAGTTCGCCCTCAAACAGCACAGGTGAGATAGAAATGTCCCTGATGTAATATCATGACACTGCTGTGTGTTTGGTTCTGGGCGCCAGGAATAAATTCACTCGTAATTCTTCCCCTTGTTCACCTTTGTTTGTCTCTGATGATCATTCTCCTTTGTGCAGCTTGTGTTTGATCACTAACTGACAGTCTGTGGTTTCTCAAACAGGAGGCAGCAGAGGGAAGCCGCTGCCGCCTCGACTGTAGCGTCCAGTCAGACTCAAACGTCCAGTCAGACTCAAACGTCCAGTCAGACTCAAACATGGAGTCCAGCCAGTGTGCACACCACGTCCAAACTGTGAAGTCCTCCTGCAGCTCACATGTACAGACCAAAGCACTAATTTATATATTTCTACCTGTTGCTGTATATATGATCCTTTTCCTTAATAAAACCATCCTGACTGAACTTTATCCTCTGAGGTTTGTTTTTGTTTCACTTCCTGTATGTCAACATGAGACAAACTCAGCCAGAGGAGGAAATACACTTTTATACAATGAGAGGGCAGAGGGCGTGAAGGCTTTATCAGGGAACTGACATAAAAAATAACTGGATGGATGGATGGCAAATTTTCCCAGTGGGGGTGTGGAAGGGGAGCTTGGTCGGCTTTCAAAGGGCCGTCATGAGTGTAAGGCTCCAGTAGAAACCTGCAACATGGATTTATAGAGTTATAATCTCATCCTTTAACGTTATTGTGACTAAAATAATGCAATGAAATTACTCCATTTAGCTATTTTGGCTGTTGTTGCTGGCCTGCCGACAAAAAACATGAAAGATGAACTATTATATGTAGCATTAGCATTAGCATGTGTACCCAGTCGCTGTGATTAGCATTAGCCTTCTGAGGGACGTCTACATGTTGGCAGTTTAGCCCAAGTGTGTGACATTATAGAGCGTGATAACTCATGTCACTTCAGCTAACATCCAGATTCTAGAGGATCTTCCTCCTGCTAATTGATGCAATTTAATCAGAATTTAATGAATCAGTCATCAGGCTAGCCAAACACAGCGGTTCAGCTAATGCTAATGCTAATACCACAACAATACAGCTACTTGTTCAGGTTCAGAACGTACAATATTTAGAAGTGAGATTACCACAGACAGAACTCGTCTTCCCCTCAGAGGGGATTTTTTTCAATAGTGTTTCCTTTGCTGGCCACTAGATGGCAGGAGAGGAGGTGAAATGAGAGAGTTGAGTGTTCCCTCCAAAAGAACAAAACCCTGTCGTCACACTGCATTGAGATTTTCACGTCTCTTTTGTTGCTGTTTTGTCAGGTTTTAGCATTTGGGCGTTTTGGAAACCAGATTCGGGCTGAATGTACAGAAATGCGAAAACTGTCATTGATGGTTTTTATTGGTTGTGTGTGTGTGAGATGAAATAAAGTGTGCCTGCCCCAAGCGATGACAGAATTTTTTTCTTTAACATGGCCTCAGTCAATATCAAAACACATTTAAAACACACGTAAGACACAAATACAGACAAAAAGGAAAAGTTAAATGCAAAGAGGAAGCAGTGACAGTGATTTACGCAACATTCAATGTAGGTGGTGTTTTTAACCACATTAATAAATTAACTTTCTAAATTGTATCTCCAAGCCGCGGACGGCGCTCCTGCTCTCTTGCTTCCCTTGTTGCTGACGCAGGATGTTACGTAATACTCACCTGGTTGTACGAGGAGCTTTTTTTCCCCAGGTACAAGTCCTCCGTGCAGAATCGGACCTGATACTTGACACTGGTACCGGTGCATCGCTACAGCACTTCTAGAGAATATACATGTCATATTTCTTGAATAATATGAATTAAAATCACTGTATCAAGTCCTTTTATGATCTGAACATTGAGTTTCTTCACACATATAAACGGAATCATTCCACAGTTCACTTATTTCTTCTGTCTTCCACTGTTTGGTCTGACCCTTTCAGGAGAATTCAGGTTTTTACTTGAAGTCAGCAGACTTGCTTCTCCTGAAGTGTGTCATCATCAAACACCGTCTTCTGTCCTGTTGCTGCGCGTTTCCTGTTTCCATGAAGACTTCCAGAGAGACGAGAAGTGAAAGTGATCAGCTCATTGAGGGAAATTCCCCCGACAATGAGCTGGAAAGGATCCAAATCGACTGGTTCTTCTGATCCTCACTGTGGAGCTCAGGGTGGCACTGTGGTTTCATCACACTGAGGGATTGTGGGAAGACGTCAGGTTGCAGAGAAACGGGAAGCTGAGGGAGGGAAAGTGAAAGTGAACGCGGGCCGTGAGGATAAAAGGGAGAGAGGCCGAGTGCTGCTTCACTCCATCAGGACTGCAGACAGACGGACAGAAGCAGCTCCCAGCCGCCTGCACACGCCACCATGAAGTCCTCCGCCGTCATGGCCGCCGTCGCCATCTTCAGCTGCCTGCTGGTCCTCTGTGCACAAGGTACTGACACAGCCGCTCTGCAACACTTGAACTTTGTTTCTACACTCCAATAAGAAACTGAGGACCTCTGATGACAATGATGCATTCTGAGGCAATTCCTCAAAGTAATCCATTACTTTTGGCAGCAAGATGTTAGTAATGATTACTCTGATTAAACGTCCTCTTTTATCACAAAAAGAGTTCAGTTAAAAGCATTTCTGAATTCATGTGAGGTGAGGGGGAAAAAAAGCAGTGCAGTTGCTGAATCTGTCCTCGTTTTGGCGTCACTGAAAGCTGGTTTACACGTTTTATGAAAGTTGTCTGGATTCCATTTAATCAAATAATGTTCGGGCACCGCACCCAGCGAGCACTGTGGTGCGTTTCACAAAGGCAATGTGCTGCAACTATTAGCAGAACCTAGGAACTTTAATGAAGAACTTATTTTGTCTATTGTGCACAACATTGGTGTTAATTTACAGGATTGTTTGTAAATGTGTGTGAATGCATCCTGACCTCAGTGTGTGTTCTTCCTGCAGGACATCCAGTCGGCAGGTCCAGTACGTGTCACTGTTCAAATAGTTACTCCACACCACCCAGGGGGTTTCTGCTGAAGGAGTACAAGCTGAACGTGTACGAGCCGGATGCCTTCTGTCCTCAACTGGAGATCATGTGAGTCATAGAAGAGGCCGCGCTGCGTTCACTGACCCGTCACTGGGCTCTGTTCACTTAACACTCCTCTGTCTCCTCCAACAGCCTCATCCTCCCAGGACAGAAGAAGTGTTTGAACCCCAACTCTCACTGGGCAAAGCTCGCAGTACAGCAGAGGTGAGACGAATACTTTATGTCACGACACGTAAACGTGACATTTGTAATATGCTATATCAGAAAAAGTTTTAATGTATATTTTATGTCCCTGACGTAATATCATGACACTGCTGTGTGTTTGGTTCTGGGCTCCAGGAATAAATTCACTCGTAATTCGTTTGTTTCTGATGATCATTCTCCTGTGTGCAGCTTGTGTTTGATCACTAACTGACAGTCTGTGGTTTCTCCAGCAGGAGGCAGCAGAGGGAAGCCGCTGCTCGACTGTAGCGTCCAGTCAGACTCAAACATGGAGTCCAGCCAGTGTGCACACCATGTCCAAACTGTGAAGTCCTCCTGCAGCTCACATGTACAGACCAAAGCACTAATTTATATATTTCTACCTGTTGCTGTATATATGATCCTTTTCTTTAATAAAACCATCCTGACCGAACTTTATCCTCTGAAGTTTGTTTTTGTTTCACTTCCTGTATGTCAACATGAGACAAACTCAGCCAGAGGAGGAAATACACTTTTATACAAAGAGAGGGCAGTTTTGAAAAGCACATCTAAATGTGTCGAAACACTCAGGAATAGTTTGCTTTGAATTTCTTTGGTGTGATCTGGTTGTTTATGAATGAAAAAATGCAAAAAAAAAAAAAAGCAAAAAACTTCTCATACAAAGCGGACGGGAGAGGCATCTTAGAAATGTCCCTGTAAATCTACAGTAAAGAGCTGGCAGCTGAAGTTCCACAGCTATTCTACAGTAAACTTACTGTGTTCTTGGGGCCTTCTACTGTTATTTTACTATTGCTGCAGTAATCTTCATTAACTGTTTATTACTGTATGCAGAATGTGACGGTATAGTGTGATAACTTTACAAAAATCTAATGATTTAAAAATGTCACACCTCAAAATAATGATTCCGGAAAATTGTGCGCATGAAAATTACACTGACAAAAGATGACTTTTTTTTTTTTAATTAAGGCCAATTCAGTATAAAACACCTTTAAATAACTGACAAATTTAAATCTATAATATTCTTGAAACATACAAACTGAAACAAGATCTCATTTTGTAAGACCTCATCCAGGTGTCCCGAGTTTAACTTCCATTTTTTTTAAACTATAACAAAATTTGTCAATCAGAATTTAAATCACCTGCTCCACTGAAAACATTCAGCACTTAAGACATTTCAAGTTTTGTAAAATATAACTCATCAGAACAATCAACATTATCAACAGGAACATTATCAACAATCAGCAGAGCTGATATGTGTGGAGTTTACATAAAACCCCATTCAAAGTCCATGAGTTTTGGGTTTTTTTTCTTTTTCTGAGGGTGACCACACAGGGATTCACAGTCGCTGCCCCCGGCTGGCCTTCGTTCCCCTCTCAGGATTGATACCAATGAAGCGCCTAATGCAGTAATGGAGAATTTATGTTAACCAACTATTACATTATTGGCAAAACTGGAGCATGGATTCACCAGACCAGTGTTGCCATTATAACAGTATCTAAGCTCTTTAGTTGGAGACATTTTTATCCTTCAATATTGAAAAAAACGTAACTTTAAAATTCCACTTTAATTGGAACAAAGCAGATAGATTCTTTGACTTCTGATGCTCAAACTTCAAAAAAAGAATTACAATTTTAAGCAGGTTTTAGGGTCCTCCCATGCTATAAGCGCCCTCTGCTGACCTTTCTGAGTAGTACACTAAACACGGTAACCAGTCAAAGACAATGGAATTGGCATTTTAAACACTATTCAAGGCACATTGTGCAGTTTTAACCACATTAAAATTATTTTACTTCTCATAAAATGTGAAATATATTAATGAAGATGCTGTGTGGTTGAGCAGCAAGTTGTTTGCAACTTTTGTCCCGTCTCACAAATCCTGAACGACATTGTCAGGCTGAATTCTCGTTGGTACTTGTTGCACTTCCCTCACTGACTCTGATGACCAGAGAGATTCAATGGCACTTTTAAGTGGTACATAATATGCAAAACATTATTTTCCTTATTCATTTTCACCAAGACAAACAGACACTAGTTGCACATAATTACTAAAAAAAAAGATTTTCTCTTATGGTCAGTTTTGAGTGTGTGAGTATTACAAGTACTGTGGAGATCCTCACTTTTCAGGGTCTCTATCACAGCGTTTATGTCAGTTCAGGAAGTCCAAGACAGGAGTAATTTAGCTTTCAGTTTGAGATAAAACAATGCTAAATTTCTAAGAAACTGTTCTTTGTCTGCATTTTTGAGAAAAACCTCCATGTCTTATTAGCTGGACTGACTGAGATTCTGAAGTGGCATAATCGCAACCGTCAAAATTACCATCATCATTGCTGCGACGAGTTACAAATGAGTCAAACAAACTGTCTTCAGAACAATCCTTACGCTTTCTTGATTCATGGGATGTGAATGTGGACTTAATAGTCAGTGTTTTGCCACAATCCCTGAAAGGACACGTGACCATCTTGCCTTCAGTCATGTGGGTTTTTTTCAGATGTGCAAAACTGTGAAACTGTAAAATTGCAATAGCTCAGCATACAAAAGTGATATACATTTGCAATGCCTACATGTGGGTTATTTGATATGGGGAATTCATTCATTTATTTCAAGGTCAAGGTCGTGCTCACACGCAAAATTAAGGATATTACTTCCTTTAACATGCTCTAGATACCACCACATATATTTTATAGCTCCAAAAGTAATGTAATCGTGAAGGCAAGGCTATGAGATTTCAGGAAATGTGTAATATGCGGTAATATTGTAATATTTCCGATCTGTATGTCTAATGATAAGGCATTTGACGATGGGTTCGCATGTGCATATGCAAAGGCATTATTGCAGGTCTTTGCACATGTGTTACTAGTTGCCATATTTAAATCATGGCTTACTCTTTCTTTAGAAGCAAAATTAAGGCAGTTTAGTTTAGAATTGGCTTCTTTGCTTCGTAAGTTGAGTCCACTCCCGATGCTATGCTATGCTAACAGTGACTGGAACGATTAGCTTTCAGTTGTGGCGAACACAAATCAGTGAATTTAACTTCAAGTTTTGTGAGAAAAAAACCCCAAACGGTAATGAGATAATAATTACCTTGTTAGGTGAGCCACCTGAGAAGGATGGATGATGGTGAAAGCAGTTTGTGGAGTTGGACCTGGGTAGAACGTAGTCCTCACTTCTTCCTCTTGTGTTTACGGAAGCCCAAAAAGGACATGGACATTTTTTAACCAGGTCCGTTTAAGGCTTCCGCAGAATTGTACAGCTTGCTGTAAATACTTTTTTTCTTTCAAAATACAGGAATTTACAGTATTAAACTGTATTTACATAGAACTGCATAGTATTGTCCAAAATGTTCCTTAATTTTATAGCAATTAGGGGGCGGAACGTTGATGACGCATGTGTGACGTCATGACCCCATACACCAACCACCAGTCGGCAGCAAACTGCCATTTAACCTAAAAGACGTTCAATCAGAATTCAAACAAACAGAAGAAAACCATCGGACATGGCTGAAAAAAGCGAGATTGACGTGTATAAGACACAAATCCGGTATCTAGAAGAAAGCATAAAGGGGTAAGACTGTTTTTTAACTAAATTTATTAGATGTTTTGCTGGAGAAGATAATACGTTTGGCTGTTTCACAAACAGTAATGGCATATAGGACCAGACATCAATATAACAATATAAGAAAAAAACTTGAGTATAGTCTTCATGGCTTCATTAAGATTGTGTGGCTGAGATTATACAGTCAAACTTTAACAGTTCAAAGTTGTCCTGGATTGGGGCCAGTATTCTAGGTACATTGTAAATCTACCTAGAACTTTAATTAAAAAAATGTTTACAAAAAATAATTAATGTTAACTTAAATTACTTCTTGTGAGTTTGCAGTACTCAAAGTAAATTAAAGAATTTAGATTATAGTAACTGGTTTATTTTGAGTTTGCAGTACTCAAAGTAACTGAAAGCTTATCTTTAGTTATAGTCATTCATCTTATTAAAGTCAACATAAGAATAATGCATTGGTTTTATATAGTGTTTCTGTCGACACTCAAACATGCTTTACATTGCATTATTCACTCACTCCATACTGGATGGTGGTAAACTATGTATGTAGCCACAGCTGCCCTGGGGCAGACTGAACCACTCACTCTCACACTTCACATAGGCAGTTCGGGGTTCTCCGTCTTGCCCAAGGACACTTCGGCTTGTAGGCTAGCAGAGATGGGAATTAAACCTTCTGACTGGGAGACATCCACTCTACCAACCGAGCCATGACTGTAGACATGTGGTACATGGTGTGGGATAAAAGTAGATCTGCACATGTCTGAAACAATGCGCAAAGGACACTGGTATAATAAATCATTTTTCCTAAGTTCATGTAACTGGGATGCTTCACAATAAGCATGTTTTCTAAGCCCAAATTACCACTTAATTATTTAAAAGTAGTGTTCTCAACAGGTTGGTAAAAACTGACTTTGGTTGAATTATTATTTTTTCATTAATTTGTATGTTAGCATTTACAGTGTAGAGCGGCAACATGCAGGAGAGTCGGGGGTCTCCGGGACAGAATTTGGGGAACCGCGGTCTAGATGTTGGTGGGTATGTAACACTCGTGTTCTCTCTCGGTCCTGCAGGTCTCAGCTGAGATATGAGGAGCTGAAGAAAGAGAACCAGAAGCTGTCCTGTCTGAACGAGACGCTGAAGGAGGACAGGCAGGACATATCAGAGTACCTGCTTCACTGCATATCTGCTAAAGAGGAGGAGGAGCAGGAGCTGCTCCGGCTGCTGGAGCAAGACCAGCTGGACGCTCAGAAGAAGGACGAGGCTACGAAGCTGCTGCTGAGCATGAAGAGGGAGGAGATTCATGAACAGGCGGCGCGAATACGCTCAACTGGTGAGAAACGCCAACCGTTTATTAGACAGACTCCTCGAATAACAGTCACTCCTTTAAAAAAGTAGTGCATATGAGGTATTAAACATCAGTCACCAGGGTAATTTAATTTAATTTAATTTAATTAAATTTTATTTTATTTTATTTTATTTTATTTTATTTTATTTTATTTTATTTTATTTTATTTTATTTTATTTTATTTTATTTTATTTTATTTTATTTTATTTTATTTTATTTTAATTTAATTTAATTTAATTTAATTTAATTTAATTTAATTTGTTGTGGAGTAAACGGGACGAGGATCACAGAGGAGCTCGCTGTGCCGTCCCGGGCTTTAGCTTTTCTATCGTTTCTTCCCACAGCGGAGAAGTTGGCACAGCAGAAGGATGAGATACTGCAGCTGAAGAAGCAAATGAAGGAGCGGCGGGAGTTGATGGAGGAGAAGCTGAAGCTTGAGGCAGAAAAACACAAAGCCGCGATGGAGAGCCTGCAACTGGAAATGGACACGAAGATAATAAGGTAAACGAGACACAAAGTCACACTGACCCTTTGCTCCCGGTGATTCCCTCCGTCCGTCCTTCTAACAGGAAGCATCAGGAGACCCACGACACCATCGTCAGGGAAATGGAGGCCAGAGAGCAGGAGAGGAGGTCTGAGGCCAGGCAGGAGGCGGAGGAGCTCCAGTCTATGAAAGAGGAGCTGTCGCGCATCGTGGTGGAGACCGGGTCACTGAAGGACAGAAAGATCAAGCTTCAGGAAAAGATAGCGAAGGAGCGGACGTTCCTGGCCGAGTTAACTGGAAACATCGACCAATATAACACGGTGAAATCTGTCTGTCTGTCTGTCTGTCTGAGCATCAGCACCAGTGACATGCTGATCGGATTGGCAAAAAAATTTGCCACTATAGCTGTCAAACTACGACGGTTTCCCGCCGCGACCTTCTTCTTCTTTTTTTTTTTTCAAAAGTTGCACTTTAATTCCAAGGTCTCTACAGTTAGGTGACATGGATTTGGAATTTTCTGATTTGTGGGGAAAAAAAAAAAAAAGAAGTATTTTCTCAAATTCCTGCAATAATATACTTTATGTTTAATCACCTGTTTATGTAAAAGTCTGCAGATCTTCAAATAAAAAAAAAAAATCATCAGAATTCACTTTTTCAGGAGTTGAAGCAGCTGGCAATGAAGTGTGAGGCTCAGGAGGCGAAGCTCACAGAGAGCAGGATGCATCTGCAGAGAGCGCTCGACGTGGAGGGAACGCTCAGGTAGAAACCTCGGAATTCTCAGACTCATATTCGGACAATGTACCGATTGCTAATCAGTGACACCGAGCAGGCCGCTTGAAAACGAACACTTTTTAGTAAGTGCAGGGATTTTTCAGCTCCACGTTGGTGTTAATTTATTAACGTGGCTTTTAATCGTGCCTCAATACAGAAAAAAAACAAAAAACAAACCCTCTCCTGATTGGCTGCAGGACAAAATCCCCTGTCATGATTGGCTGTGAAATCCGTCAATCTCAGATAAGCGCCGCCTTTTTAACCGTTGACTCAAGACGCGGGTGGTTTCCCACCAGATATCTCAGCGGGGAGCCACGATGTGTGATTTGTAGTAGACGAAAAACAGAGTGTGTGGCTCATCAATACAGGAGCACAAATATATATTTTTAATTAAATATACTGCAACAAAAAGAAAAATATGAGCATTTTTAATCTGTGACTTGTAAAGCAGGACTTGTGCACCTATAATTAAGAATTTGTGAATGTGTAAGTGTGGTGTAGTTGTGGAGGTACACAACTATACAAATTCCACTTTGACAAGTGGTCAAACCTGTTTCACCAATAATACCTGCATATATAATACCTCCATGCTGAGACTGTAGTGACTGAGCTGCAGATTCCACAACAGTTACTAACTAATCAGTGATGGAATTCATGGAGTTAGTGTATATAGCTGCAGGTGGTTTTGTTTAAAGGGGCCTCCACCGTCCCTTCAGCAGGTCTTCTGTGTGTGTGTGTGTGTGTGTGTGTGTGTGTGTGTGTGTGTGTGTGTGTGTGTGTGTGTGTGTGTGTGTGTGTGTGTGTGTGTGTGTGTGTGTGTGTGTGTGTGTGTGTGTGTCTGTGTGTGTGATGTGTTTCCAGACCTCAGCTGGCCTCCATGTCCGAGCAGCTTCACCAGGACACGTCCGAGTCGCAGCAGCTGCATGTGACGCTGCAGAAAGAGAAGGACTTGGTCAGAGAGCTGAAGAAAACCATGCAGAAGGCAGCCGGCGTGCTCAGAGCCACGGTGACGGTAAAACACGAGCCCCAAAGTTTCTCTGCTGTCATTTAGAGACAAATGTAAGCCGGCGCCCAGGAGCACCAGCCCTGTCCTCCGTCCGACGTCTCCTTAACACGCAGTGGTCAGCTGGACTGCTCTGGTGGAGTTGACCTGTACGAAAGTCGGGGACGTTTCTTTTCCCGCTTGGTTGTTTGGATCAGCGGGTTTATTTTTTATTTCCAGTTGGTTTGTCAGTCGTTCAGTTTGCCGATTAATTGGAGTGTTTGGTTGGTCAGTGGTGGATTGGTCAGTTGGTTGACCAGTTGGTTGTAGCTTCACATGTGGAGAGGCTCGTCCTCCCGCCGACTGCACACTGTTAAATGTTAAGCCACCTCAGCTGATCCTTCTACCAGCTCCTTGTCGAGCGTGTCTTCATTTTATTCACTGTTTGTTTTGATTTATGTACGGAATCAAATCGAATAAACCAATGAGCAAAAGCTGATGGGAGCTCCTGAGAGGGTTTAATGTGTAGTCAGATTTTCAATGGTTTATGTTGCAGCTTTTACCCTGAAAGAAGACATTTTATATGTTAATAAGAAACTCACCTACTTTTTTATGGGAGTAAATGTCATCAAAAAAATACTGTAACTTTGTGATCTGGACTGCTAGGGGTTGTTTACTGAGCGCTAATGTCCATTGCAGGACTTTCAGAACCCGAAGGAAGCTCGGAGGAACCTGCAGGGGCTGCTCCAGTTCCTGGAGGGGTCCCACCCCGGGGGGCCTGTGCCCACAACGGAGACCAGGTACCTGGAGATCAGGACGGCGGAGCAGTATTATTATTATTATTATTATTATTATTATTATAAGGAGGCTAAATGCTAACCTCCAGGGTTTTAAAAAAAATGGCTCAAACTTCAGCAGACTTTTAAAATCTGATTTAGTTGTTAAAATGTAGATTAAATTCTTCAAGTACACACAATGTATTTCAGGGACAATGTTTGAAATACTGAACTATGAATTTAGCTGAATTTCAACAGTTTTCTGAACATTTTTGTTATTTTTGTTATTCTAAACCAGCCGACTACTATTAAATCAAAAAAATGTAGGACCTCGAGGGAACTCTTCTCTATAATTGTCTCATGTGTTGTTCTATTCTCGTTTCTAGACTCAGTCAGGAGACGTCAACGGCTCAGCGTGATTAATGTGACGTAAGCAGCTTCCATCGAATTCCAGCGGACCTGCAGTCGGCCGGGACGCTTCTGTTTCTTTAAAATAAACGCCTTTTCATCCACACTTACCGCGTTGCTTTTTCTCACTCGTACTGATTAAACAATCACATTTCTTCACACATCGATAAAGTATGAACCATTTGATATTCATCAAGTTGACAAAGCAAGATAAAAATTAGAAGCAAATAAAGCACCAGGCAGTGATTGTTTTCCACCGAAATGGTACAAAACAATTGGACAAGAACTGACCCCAATACTCCAAACTACTTTTAATTGGATTTTTAGGAAACAGAACTACGTCCCCTCCTGGAAAGAAGCAATAATATAATAATTACAGTACTTCTCAAACTGCAAAACGACAAAGAAATTTGCTAAAACTACAGACCAATATCTATTCTAAATATTGACTACAAGATGTACATCTTAATTATCTCAAATACAAAACAGACAACAACCTCAGAACCGATGGACGAAGACCAAACAGGGTTTGTTCATCACAGAAAATCATTAATCAACATTAAACGAACACTACATGTCGTCAACCAGATACCGTACATAAAACGAAGTCACCAGCAGCTCTGATCAGCTGAGATGCTGAAAAAAACCCCCAACATTTTAGAGGGTTAATTGACAATTTCTATATCTGACACTGGAAAGATCGGGATTCAACACAAAATCAATAGACTGTAAATGTCTTTCGAGAACACGAACAGCCAGAGTGACAATCCACGAGAGAGGACAAGACAAGGCTGATGCCTCAGTCCAACTCTACTTCGTCCTCGGCGTAGAACCTTGAGCTCGACTCGTGAGGCCGGAACAGAAAATCTAAGGAATAGAAATCAGTGACCAATTTCAAACCATCGGTCTGTTTGCGGAGGATATCGTAATATACCTGGCCAGACCCAGAGAACGACTCTCGGGTCATCAATGGCGACCCGAGAATTATTCGGAAAAATCAAACCAACATCAACAGGATGGCTGGAATTTTTTTTCCGTATCCTCTGTGGAGCACTTTAAATATTAAATATTCCTCCACCTCTTGGACAACCGCCACAGGCGCTACACACACACATACTTCACACGCCTCAGTCTGTAGTAGACAGAGGATACACCGTTACCACACCCACACCTACACACACACTGGCAGGGACACACCCTGAATAGCCTGTTTGGTATGCGGTAGTGGTGCTTTGTGCTTTCAGACGCTGAGTGAACACACAGTTTGACGGTTTTCTGTCCGAGCAGCGAGGAACTCCAGGTAAGATCCACCTCAACATGTTTGTCTTCCAACAGCTTCTTCATTTCCTGTGTGCAGAAACCTGCTTAGTGACACAGTGAGGAGAGTGGTTAACCCCAGAAGACCCTGGTTCAAGTCCAGACCCAGCTCTCTCTCTCTCTCTCTCTCTCTCTCTCTCTCTCGCTCTCTCTCTAAATTATGCTTAGTTTGGATGCCATGCAATTCGCTCAATCTATTTAGTCTTGCTCAAGGACACTTCACTTCGACATGTGGGCAGTGTGAAATGGGGAATCGAACCTTCTGGCCACTCTGCCAACAGAGTCCAACAAAATAAAAGACTAAGCTCATTAATATTATATTGTTTTTGATGTTATTTAAAGTTCTTCTTGTTACTCGAAGAGCTAAAGAATATTCAACTGTGATTCAAAATCCACTTTTTTTTTTTTTTTTTTACACAATCTTTTCATTTGCACCTTGTTTGTGAACCATTTAAGTCACTTTAAATCATATTTGTCTCTCGTGTGGTTTTATTGACTTTAACACGTGCTCTGCAGTTGGAGTGACTCCTACAATTTTCTTGGTTTTAAATATCATTTCTTTACAAAAAGGAGAAAGTGTGTGGATTATGGTTCGCTAAAGAAAAAACTATTGTATTTTACACATGTTCAAAATAAACTAGAAAATACATGTGTCACATTTCTATGAAGTCACATGTGAACAAATTTGATCCTGACTCGTATATTTACTGTGACTCAGATGAAAACTAAACAACAAAGCCGACTGAAACTGGACTCGAATCGAGAGTAAGTTTAAGAAAAATCTATGACGTAATCCAGACGAAAGCTGACATTTTTAAGTGATAATAAAAAAAAAAATACTTTCACGGCTTTTTGCGTGTCTGTTTACACAAGAAAGTTGGTTGCAGTCACTGAAAACGAAGTTGCAGAAAAGAGTTCCCAAGTGGAACATTTCGAAAACTCGCTCCAATTTAGTCGCAACTTTTCAAAAACAGTCTGACTCCATCTCTGTTCGAACAGGGGAAAACCCACATTTTTGAACACTCTCAGACTTGGTCTCCATGGAAAGCACGACTTTTTGAAAACGCTTTGACTCTTGTCTCCATGGAAACGGCAGAACCCAGTCCATATTCTCCTGGGACTTGTTACATGTACAGTTGACAGTGGGGTTGTTGTGTAAACTGGAGCCTGAATACTGCGGTGAAAGTCACACCAGGTTCAAATTGTGAGGGTCTTTTGCATTTTTTTTTCTAAACCTTCGAAGACATACAACAATGGTAAACAAGGTAATTGTAGAATCCTTGTATTGCAGATGGCTCCAGAGAAGACGGCCCGCGGTCCCAGGGCCGGCAGGCGGAGGCGCTGGTGGCAGCTGAGGCAGCGGTGGAGGATGTTGGGGGTGTTCGAGATCGACCAGGAGCACGAGTTCTTCTCCCTGACCTCCACGATCAAGGAGGGCATGCAGGCGTCCATCCAGGCGACGCTGGACGCTCCGCAGCCGGTGAGGGACGCCTTCCGACGCCGCGGCCTGGAGCCGCGACGGCCTCGCATGCGCTGACAAAACTCCTTGCTGTTTCTGCAGGACACACTCACCGCTGAGCACTTCAAGGCAGAAGACACTCAAACCCACGAGGTGAGACCTCACTTCCTGTCGCATTTCATCGACGAAGGGTCAGTGGTTTGACACGGTGTGGTTCAGCTTGCCTCCCGGCTCTTAAGCTTTGACGACATTTAACCGAAACCAGTGTTTTATGAGCTGCCGAAGAAGAAAACTATGGGGATCTTTGTCATTTTGTCATTTCATAGTAGGAGCAGATCAGTTCAGCCTTTTGATGGTTTATCAGAAATGTCAAGACGACAGAAGATCGACGTCAAAGGCTTGTCAAAGTGATGCTGCTAAAAGTCGTTCAAATTGTAGCTGCCATTTGATGAGGAAGAAGAGCAGAATGTGTCCCTTTAATGATCCGTTTTCTGGGCGTTTCAGGGGTTCGTCATGCAGACGTTCGCGGCTCCAGTGTTTGCCAGAGTGAGGCGTTCGCTGGACATCACGGAGGAGGAGTACATGAACTCGCTGTGCTCAGGAGGATGCTACCTGCAGTTCGTCAGCAACTCCAAGAGCAGGGCCGACTTCTTCGTCACGTGAGTGTGAGATGAATCAGTACGGACATAGTGAGATCACGCTGAAGGTCAAAGACACTCCCTGGAAGGAGTCCTGGTGGAACTGCACAAGGCAACTGAAGTTTATTGAAGGCTTTCATTTTTGAATTCTTCTTGAAAAAAAAAAAAGACATGCATGGAAGCAAATGTTCATAACAGCAATCAGTAAACCTTTTTATACCTTAATTTATTTTATCAGATTATTTTTCAACTGCCTATTTAAAAAAATGTGCCCAAAGAATGTATTATTATTATTATTATTATTATTATTATTATTATTAATGCATACATGGATGAAGGATTTAATACATATTTCAAAAATAATAAAGACACTTAAATAATATTATTTTCAATATTAACAACAATACTATTTCAGTACATTTCTCATGTATCTACTTTCAATTAATGAATCATTTCAATTATATTTCATCTCGTTTCATTTATTAGTCAACGTTTAATCTATAATGCAATTGAGCTTCCATGACACGTATTTTTTTTCACGAATTGTACATTTTTTTAATGTATTGTCTTTATATTTCATCATTTTATTTGTGCATTTAAGCTAAACCAATCATTTGATTATGTTAAATGTATAATGCATTTTATTTTTATTCTATCATTTTAACAAACTATTCTTGTCATCGGCTTTCATAGTCGTAATAGCTTTATTTATTTATTTGAAGAATCTATTGAAGAATTGGAGAAAATCGCTGGTGTGTCTCTTCAGGAACGACAAGAGGTTCTTCCTGAAGACGCAGAGTAAACGTGAGGTCCGGTTCCTCCTGTCCAACCTGCAGAAGTACATGGAGCACCTGGAGAAGTATCCTCACTCCCTGATGGTCAGGTTCCTCGGTAAGACCGGACCCTTCTGTTTTGTGTCATGGGGCACGTGTTTTGCAAAGGATTAAGAACCCTCACCATTATCAGGTTCATTTGTTTCATGTCGATCTGAGACACCGTTAGCAAGTCAATGACTATATTTCTTTAAAAAAATAACACATTCAAAACCAAGACTGTAAAGATCTGCAGTGAAGAAACAGTGAGAATGAGGGATTTAATGTTTAAGTTATTAGAAAGTCTTGAAATTTAGGCTGTAAAAGCACAATAATATTATAATATTATAAGAGGATCCATCCATCAATCTGTCTGCTTGCGTTCATGTATGTAGTCACATGATAGGAGTGATAAATTATATTATTGATTGGGAAGAAGTTGCTCTATAATGTGGATGTTAGACGAAAATAACTGTGTGATACAAAGCTGCCAAACATGGTAAAGAGCATCATGTCTGTCGTCTTTGGTCTTTCCAGGCGTCCACAGGATTGTTATTCCCAATGAGATGAAGGTGAGTGACCGATGGCTGGTCGTCGTCACTATAATCTCTGTACACAAAGACTGTTGTCTTCATTGTACAAACAAGACTGTCGTCTTCTGTGCGTTTTGTCCCGCAGACCTACTTCATTGTGATGCAGAGTGTGTTCTACCCCGACGAGCGAATAAACATCAGGTACCGTGTCCGCTCTCTCCCCCCCACCCCCTGCCTGCCGGTGTGGACGCCTCACCACGTGTGGCTTGTTTTTCCCCACGCGTAGGTACGACGTCAAAGGCTGTGAGGTGGGCCGCTGGACCAACCCCGACACGGGCGGGAAGCAGATCATCAAAGTGCTGAAGGACAACAACTTCGAAGGGCAGAGCATCGCGCTGGGTCAGTCGTCGCCCAGAGCTCACCCAGAAGGTACTGCTGGTGCGCCGCTGCCGCGGGACGTAACGGGCTGATGTTGCAGGTCGAGAGAAATCCTGGTTCAGCAGTCAGGTGAAGGCGGACGCCGCCTTCCTGAGAGACCTCAATGTTCTGGACTACAGCCTCCTGCTGGCCCATCAGCCTCTGCACCGAGACGAGCGGGACGGCAAGCATACCTTGGCCAATCTCGTCATTCGCACCACAAAGTATGCTTTTTTTTTTTTTTTTCCATCAGATCGACACAAAATCTATGTGGTTTTCTGGTATTAACGACACGCCAAAGTTAAATTTACCCTTGTAAACATGGCTCTGAAACCAAATGTGACCTTTCCGACTGTAGATGGCGTCCATGCTCAGTCCCCGCCCCTTTTCTCATCACCAATCAGACTCAAAACACACTGGTCAACATTATATGTTTTCAAGTGTTTGGCTGATTGATTGACAGCTTGAACACAACTAATAGATTACTTTAGATTTTCTTAGCCAGGTATCATCAGGTTGTTAAGGCCCGATATTGCGCGCTATCAGACTCGTTCTTTTGTCTTCATTGATTTACACGTTGAATTTAACGTTTCACGTCTCCGCCCTGCACCTCTGGCATCAACAAGCCAGATCCAACATGCTACTATTGTATAAGTGGGTGGAAAGATAAATGTTGATATGGATTATACAGTTAATTACTGGTCCTTTCAGTGAAGGCACTGAGGCCATCAAGGTTCTCTATAACGGAGTAGGTACGCCACCTGCTGGCTGGATGGAAGCCTTACACATACGAAATGTAACACACAATCGTCTTATATATTCGTAAAGATAAGTTTTAATTCAATCTCTTTATTCAGCTGATTGGTTCTTGCCATAATTTCGATCACCTCATGAAGCTCACAACACAGAAGGTCAAGTATTTGCAGTGCCGTCAACAAAGCAAATAGTGCCGACATTAAGGGATCTTAACTAACATTTAAACACGTCATATGGATTTTGAACATTGAATAACAAGGTCTAAATCTTTAACTGGTAGTTTATATATCAGTTTTTATTATTATTTGTTTGCAAAGGTTGAAAACAATATAGCTGGAAAGCGCGCTGATTAAAAAACGTTGACCCCAAGGTGTCCCAATAGAGAAGACGATGTGGGCCAGAGATGTTTGAAATTGATCCAAAACAATGACAAGTAGAAGTCTGCAACGGCAAAATGTCAGGAATCCTCCTCGCGACGTCTCCGACAAGGTGCCTCCCGATGGAACCCCCCCATTAATTAAAGTCTTAATAAAAGTTCTTCTACTGTTGGTCTCCAGGTCTTTAGATTTCGACGACAGTCCGACAGAAGACCCCACCAGTGTTCCTCTACTCACAGAGAACCCCGACGCCACAGACGCGGGGGCGGCGGCCGCCGATGAGGGATTTGCCCTCCAGGAGCTGAAGGGAAGCCGGACGGACTCGGAGCTGCAGGAGTTCCACGAGCGTCACCGGCGACTGCTGCCCAACTTCAAAAACGCAATCCACGTGATCGACGGCTCGGAGCGCCGCTACTTCGTGGGCATCATAGACATCTTCACGGTGTACGGGTGGAAGAAGAGACTGGAGAACCTGTGGAAGCGCCTACGCTTCCCGGGCAGGGCCTTCTCCACCGTCAGCCCGGACAAGTACTCCCGCCGGTTCTGCCGGTGGATCGAGGAGCGCAGCCAGTGATCCACCCCTCTGAAAAATATCGACATAATAAAGACGAAGTCAGAAATACGAAATGGTCTTTGAAGGAACCGGTGCGACGGCCACACACCATGATAATCAAATCCACTGTCGGTTCCTTTAACAGGGGAGTTCAAGTAAAAGACTTTAAATATCATCAGTTTGTACCTGTGGTCTGTCATCACCAAACCCCTCAAGTGTCTTTAAATTTGAAATGTTTATGGATATATTGGGATGGCACTTTATATATGTCATAAAAATAATAAACTTACTTCATTGTTACCCATCTGTACTTAAGACTTGTCTATACACCCGTTTAATTATTATTGTCATTCTTATTACTTAGTCATTGTTGTGGTTACTGTTATTTTCTAAAATCATTATTGCTATTACTTATCCTATTCATGTTTAATTTAATTTAATTATTATTATTTTATTTTTTTTCTCTTTTCTTTTGTTGTTTACTTTTTACTTTACATTCGTAGTATTTCATTATTATATTGTTGTCAGACTGGGTTCTATTGTTCTTGCTATTTTTATTGTTTAAAAAAAAAAAAGGATATGATATGTACAATATCCTATGTGTTCACTATTGTATTTTTCAGATAAATAAATAAATAAAAAAATAATAATAAACTACAGGAAACAGTCCCAGGTGTATGAGGGTGTTGACAACAATAACGACACAGTTTTGGGGAGTATTGTCTTCAATTTTACTTCTGCCTCCCCCCTTTTGAACATGTGAAGCCAGTGCCATTAAATATAAACTGGAGTGTGCAAGCACACTTATTTTTTTACATGTTTGGAATAGAATTCATCATCTGTTAAAATAGAATTTACTGGTTGAAGAAGTTTACAAAGTCATTACTGCTCAAAGATAAAAGCTATCAGGTTCAATGGAGCCTTGAATTTTGGCAGCCTGGCTATAGTGCTGAAGAGAAATCTGGGGTTGTTCTTGTTTTCTTCTATTAAGGAAGAATTTGACATCTTATTGCCAATTAAAATGTATAATCAATGTCCAACATAATGAAAAACACACGTTCACCAAAATAAATATCTTGAAATACTAAGACAAAGATACATTTTAGATGCAAACAAAGTCTTTTATTGATGCAGAAAAGCAGACAATTTGATTCACGGTGCGGTTTATGATCCACAACATGATTTTATTTCATTCCCATAATAAATTAAATCCAAACATGAGAAAAGGTGCGGACATTCTTCACCAGGTCATCGTTAAAATACAATATTAAAAAAAACAAAGCTGTGTTAAAAGAAGACTCAGTCTTCATCTGCGTCGTCGAAGGCCACACCGGTCGCCTGCAGCTTCCTGCACACACACACACACACACACACACACACACACACACACACACACACACACACACACACACACACACACACACACACACACACACACACACACACACACACACACACACACACACACACACACACACACACACACACACACACACACACACACACAGAGGCAGATTAAACAAACATTCGGCACTCACACACTTGCTTCACTTCAACAGAAGTTGTGGACGATGATAGGTGTTTGTACTTTTTGGCTCCGGGGTTGATGAGAGAAGCTCCTGGAAGCCGCCTCTTCACCGGCAGAGAGGAAGACGTCGATCCGTTCTGCTGTCGAGGCTCAAAGTCTGAGGAAGGAGTGAGACACCTCTCAGCCTCTAGCCACTGCTTCACAACTCCAAATGAAACACAACTTCACATTATGCTCATTGAAAGTAAAACAGATTCATCATTATCATCGGTTGTTAAGCGGGTCCATAAACTGTTTCATCGGTTGAATGTAGATTTTAACAAAACATTTATTTTACCCTCATGCTGGGTTTTTATGTTTTCCTGGGGTAAAAGACACCGAGGCCATCAAACATTTGACTTTGCAGGTAACTTCTGAAGTCGCTCCAGCACTTCCTTAGAGCAGTGACTCGTAACTGTGGAGTACTAGTTGTGAGTAACTAGCAGGTTACCTGCAAGTGTTCTCAGCCGGTTCTTCAGAGGACTGACAGCGGGAGGTTCGCCTGCAGGGGACACGGTAAAAATTTCCATTCCGTTTTGGGGTCTGTTTACAAAACAACCGTGCTCTGAGACACTGAAAACATAACTTAAAAAAAAAAAAAAAATGTTGTGAAAATAAATTTTTTCGGAAATTCTGCTACTGCACACTATGGCTGTAATAAACAGTTCTTCTGCACATGCTCAGTAGAAGCATGTGCAGAAGAGACAACAAGAACAATGTTTCCCCCCAAAGTGTCATGATTCTCAGTCCATATCAGGAATGTAGCCCGAGTAATAGTAGTCATACTAGTATTAGTAGTAGTAAAAGTAACCGTAGTAGTCAAAGTCGTATTAATAGTAACTATTAAATAGTTTTGGTAGTGTCTCTGTTGAAGCACCTTGGAGTCGATTCAGGCTATCGGCCATCTCAAACAGCAGCTCCTTCAGCTCCTCGGTGGCCCGTGGCTCCTCCAGCCTGCTGAGGGCCACTCTGGGAGCCCCGGACCCGGAGCCCAGGACCAGCTCTGCTCCGGTGTCCTGGACCAGCACAGACACGTCCCCACTGCTGCAGGACGACCTGAGGGACACACACACACACACACACACACACACACACACACACACACACACACACACACACACACACACACACACACACACACACACACACACACACACACACACACACACACACACACACACACACACACACACACACACACACACACACACACACACAGTGGCAGGGGGGATTCCATCATCATCATCATCACAGTTTAATATGAGCTGTGTCCCACAGGCGTGTCCCCTCACCGTAGTCTCAGGATGAACTCTTCTGTGGACTTCAGCGAGAACGTCCGTCTCTGGACAAACAGCAGCGGTCAGGAGGAGAAGGCGGCAGCAGAAGAAGTGCAAGATGAAGAGAGGAAACACTCACGAGGTGCTGCAGGGCGTCTTCACTCGAGTCCGAGCTCCAAACATCTGCAGCATCCGTCAGACTGCAAAATGCAGTTTATCAAGAGGAGAATGCATGAAGTTTCTATCATGGCCATGAGGATGAAGATGCCACTTCAGGTGATATACATGGGTCATGCTAATGCTCTTGTGGGACGTATTAGCTCGATAATCTGGATGTCAGTGAAGGAAGATGCTCTATAATCTGCATGCAAGTGGAGGAAGATGCTCGATAATCTGGACGTTAGGAGGAAGATGCTCTAATCATCTGGATGTAAGTGGAGGAAGATACTCAGTATAATCTGGATGTTAGGGGGGAGGGAGATTCTATATAATCTGAATTTTTATTAAAATATGCTCAATTATCTGGATATTAGGTGAAGTTACATCAGTTAGAGGGTCTTCACTGGAAGTGATAAAGTGCTATCGTTTTCCCTTATGACAGAAGTAACAAATTCCCAAAACGCTTATCGTCTGTAACAAATATTATAACTTTTTTTTCCTTTTTTTTTTTTTTAACCTCAAATAGAAACGGGCAAACACGGAAGTGGCAAAACTGTCATCCTCCGACGTTAACCTGACTTTATGCACCATCCATTTTTACTATCAAGACGATTAATGAGCCGTATTATTATTAAGTAGCTGATAATTCAGGGTGGGTATTAGTTTGAGTACAAACACTGACGAATTCTCAACAATAACCATCAAAAGAAAAAAAACGCCGGATTTTAAACGGACTCTGGATGAGCCGCGTCTCACCAGATCCGGAAGCTTCCGTCTTTTCGCCGCGTGTAACAGATGAATTTACTCCTTTCATCCAGCACAGTGCAGTAAAAACTCTGGTTTGCGTCCATGTTGAAAGTGTAATTTAACAACGAAACAATAAAAACCTGACAACAAGAAAAACAACGACTTCTTCTCCTCCTTTGAGTTTCCTTGCGGTCAGCAAACCGGGTTATATGCTCATTGTCGCCCCCTTCTGCTCAGAGAGGTAAAATACAAGTAAAAAAAAAACTAATTTCACCCCTCGGAGGTTTGAGGAGATGAGAAATGAGAAATTTTATTAAAAAAATGATTTAATAATTCATGTAACATATTATTAAAAGTCTATGATCTGGATTATGATATCAAACAAAAAATATATATAGAGCGAGATATTGTTCAAGGTTCAAGGTGTTTTTATTTGTCATTTCAACAGTAAAAGCCAGGTTTCACAGTGTAATGAAATTCTTACTTTGCCGTCTACCCTGGTGCCGACATACATAAATAAATAGTATATACACAAGAAAATAGAATAAAAATAAAATAAAATATAAAATAAAATAAAATAACAGAGCAGTGCAGTGCAAAATATTCGAGGGATGGAATTAATAAGATAATAACAAATCTCAAAAGACAAGTAAAACAAATGCATAGACAATTGGAAACAAGTACAAAGAATACGCTTAATATCTATGTGTGTGTGTGTGTGTGTGTGTGTGTGTGTGTGTACTTGTACAGCCTTTTAAGATTTTTTATTGTCTTATTTATTCCATCCCTCGAACAATATCTTGCATCCCACTGTTGTATCAATATAGACGGATTGACTTGCACAGTCCATCCTTCCTCTGGATCTGATCAAAGACGTTAATGACTTTTTAATCATGATCATTATTGAGATTATGAAAGTTTCAAGGACGCACCATACAAGTTCACAATGAAATTGCAGTCCAGCAGCCTGTTTCTTCCAGCGGCCTGTTTCTTCAGGTGACCTGGGTCTTCCTGTTCTCCAATCAGCTCACCTGGTTCAGGTGCGCTGCGGAGGCAGCGGGGAGGCGCCCGCCGCCAACCGCAGCTCATTTGACTGACCCGTTTCCTCCTCCAGTCGGTTATTCAAATGGTCGGTCCCCCCCAAAAACAAACGCACTGAGAGCTCGGAGGACACGAGCGTCCAGCGGTTTCGACCCACCGGGAGACTCGGGAGACGCGGTGAGGGCGCGCTTGCGCAGAACCTCGGCCACAAAACAGCCGCTTTCACGTTTTCACTTCAGGTGTGGGGGGACGTGACGGAGAGGAGCACGGTGGTTGAGAGTTTACGAGTCAAGAGAGGTGTGGGTAAAAATCGGCTTTAATGTTTGATTTTAAAAAAAAAGAAAAAAAAAAAGCTTTAAATGTGGAAGAAAAAGCTTCAAACGGTCGCGTTGTTGCATTATGGTGTGACGTCTATCTTGAGGCACGTGAATTGATATTTCTGCTAATTAATATAGTTATCTCTCTATTTAGGAAATACACGCACTTGCTTTAGACTGCAGTTTGAACTCGTTTGTCTTCTGCTCTGGGGATACATTTTAAGCCTGTATTTAATTGCTTGTCGTGGTGCAACTTTTTCAACTTTTTACTAATGTGATAGATTTCGAATGTAAAGCTGATTGTTCTGAGATGGTCTATTTTTCCTCTTAAAACAAACTGCATATGCAACATCTTGATCACATGGGTTATACAGCCGCAGGGTTGCCAGATTGGACAGATTTATTTCAACACTTTGGGTAGAATATTTCTCAGACATGTAAAAAAAACCAACAACTTTTAATGGACATTTTATTTAACATAAGCAGTTTAAAAAAAAAAAAAAAGAATCTGAAAAAAACATTAAGGGGACAGTTGGCAATGGCTAAATGAACACAACGAAGTGCTTTCTACTTTTGCAAGATATACTGAGTTGCATTGGGTCTCATCAGTGATCAGCTATAAAATACTATTGGTCTGAACATTTTTTAAACTTGCCTTGAACACTTTTTTTTTTTTTACACCAGTGAAAACAAATTTAAACGAGTAGTTGTGAATTGTCTCAAAAAATTAAATGGCATCAGAGCGATAACATATTGGTAGTTTTAATTTAAAGAAGCAAGTAAGTTTAATTATATCAAAAAAGTCAAATACTATGATAAACCACACTTTACTGGATTACTTTTTGGAGTTCCTGCGACTCCATAATCTGAATTCTGTCATCTTCTTTATCATATGCGTTTGTAATTTAAAATTTTGAGCTGGAAACTGTGAAGACCCACATTTTCCTGGGACTTGGTGGTTTTATTTTGACAGTCACCGTAAAAACAATCCACTACGTTGTTTTTCAGAGTTTCTACCATTTCCGTTAAAATAGACATTGTTTTCAATATGTTGGCGCGTAAACGTGAAACAAAAACACAAAAATGATGCGTTTTCACCTGGAAAGTTGTTTTGTAAATGGGGCCTAATTCAACTAACTTTACTTTGAAGGTCTGTGTGTGCGTTTAGTTGATTCAATATGGTTTGCTGCTGTTGAATTTTTTTAAGGCTTTAAAAAAAAAAAAAAAGTTCCCTCCAGTAAAACCTTGAGTTTGACCGAATCCTCTGAGGGAACCGACGCTGCGCTGAGTTCTGGTTTGCATGTGCTTTGCGTTTGCCGACTTGGAACACGGATGCAAATATTTGCCTTGTTGGACTGAAACAGGAGTGCAGTTATTTGCAGTTTGTTCTCACTCGCACTGGAGCGCGTCAGCCGTAGTTGCGGAACCGTGTGGAAAAGCTTCCATCCGTCCGCGTTTCCGTCGGCGGAGAGCGGCTTGGTGGCCATTTCTCTAAACTCCTGTTTTGGTCCTAATGGCAGGAATGTGTCCCACTGGAAGCGGCATTGGGGAGCTGTCTGCATGTGGTTCTCGGTTGTTTCTACTGGATGTCATTAGTTTATAGATATTTCTTCTGTTTCTTTAAGAAGGGCGAACATCCAGATTTTAGAGCATCTTCCTCCCACCAACTGCTGTAATTTCAACTCTAAGGTTGAATGATTGGATCTGTTTTCCTATGTTTGTTTTTTAGATAAAAAAAATGTATGGATTGTTGCTTAAAACCGTCACAAATGGTTTTACTGCCTGTTATCTGACGTCTACTGAGCTGTCGTGGTCCTGCACCAAAACTCCCAGGTTTTAATCATCTTTAGCAGAGATCTGATTGTGTTTTTACCTCCACAGAGTTTCAGTAAAGGACCGTCCGGCCCTCCGCAGCGACTTCCTTCTTCAGAGCTTCAAAGTCCTCCGTCTGGTCATGAGTCTGCACAGAGACTTCAATCCGAGTCCCGCCGATTTGCTCGAAGCTCCCGATCCGCCGCCATGTTCCAGCTCGGACTCCTCCCTTCCCAGCTTGTGGTCCCCCCCGGTCGTCCCCACGAGCCGAAGCTCCGCCACGGTCTCCGACCCCCGTCGGGCGCCCTCAGACCCGAACCCGAACCGGTTGTCCGGCCCCGCCCCGCAGCTCCCCTCCTCCGATCCGGCCACCGTTCCTTCATCCGGCCTCCACCTGCTCCCCGGCACGCCGCCGTCCTACCAGGTCTCCGTCGTCGTCCCGTCGCCGGACCTCCACCCGGACCCCCTCCCGTCGCCGTCCCCCGAGGAGACCCCCCCGGACCTGGAGTGCGCCATCTGCTTCAGCCAGTTCAACAACGTCTTCCGCTGCCCCAAGCTGCTGCAGTGTCACCACACCTTCTGCCTGGAGTGTCTGGCGCGCATGAACGTGAAGTCGTCGGAGCCCAGCGCCATCCAGTGCCCGCTGTGCCGCCGCTTCACGCCGCTGCCCGCCCACGGCCTGCCCAGGCTCGCCACCGACTCCAGCGTGCTGTCCTGCCTGCCGGCCGCCATGCAGAGGGTCTACAGCATCCGCTTCGTCCGCAACAAGGGCAAGCTGCAGGTGAAAAGGTGAGGCGGGCGGCGCCACGTGTTGACTGAGACGGGTTGTACAGATTATCGTCGTCTGCGGGGAAGCTGGACCCGCAGGAAGAGACATTTGAACTCGTATCTGAAACTATCGTCGGTATCATCAGCATTGGGGGTGAAGGAGGGGTTCAATCCCGGTTTACTCACTTTAATCCATCAGTAACGAACTGCGTTTGATTGGATGATGGTTTTCTTTAAGTCTGAGGCTCTGCCGACCTGTAAATCCACTAGTTTAGAACTGGGATTACTGTTTTAGATTGCTCGTGGAAACCACTGCTCACATTGGCATTATCCAAAGAGTTAGTTACCATTTGCCTAAACTCCAGTTTACTTGCAAGAGGAGCCTCATTAATCCTCAAGCAATCCATGAAAGACGTCCCAAGTAGCATTAGCGTGCATCTTCAGCAACTGTGATTCGCGTCGGCATGCTTGAATCTTGAATAGCAGTTAGTTTCCAAGAGCCGTCTGTATGTTGGTCATTTATCTCTGCTGCTTTGTTGCTGCTGCGTCTTGTTTTATTGAAAACGCCTCTCATCCCCCTCAGTAACTCCTCCTCCCTCTCATTAAGGTCCGCGGAGGCTCAGCAGCGGTGGGGTCAAAGTTCACTGTCGGTGAGGCTGCCGAGGCGCTCTCTGGATGTGGGGCTACCCAGCCCGCCGCCTGTCCGGCCGGGCGAGCCGGGCGGCGTGGCCGGGATGCTGTACAGGCTGACGGACCGGCCGGCCTGCCGCGCCTTCCTGCTGACCGCCATGGTGATGATGATGATGCTGCTGACGGGCATCATCATCTTCCTCCTCGCCTTCAGGGACTCGATAACGCCGTGAAGGGGAGTCGTCGAATCCTCGCCGGGGACTGTGGCGTCCAGTCGGGAGACTGGAAAACGAGACTCGGCCCACTTTGGCGACTGCAAACCCCTTCGGAGATCTCAGTCCTGTTCGATGTGAGTTTTTGTCAGCTGACCAGCAGGCGGCGCCTTCGTCCACCTGTTCTGGCAGCTCTGAGCACTTTAAACACAAAACCCTCATGCACCGTCTCCTGGACGGTCTCCTCCTGGACCATCCGCCATTCAGCTTCCAGATTTGAGCCTTTAAAAGCTTTCTGCTGTTGTCATCCGAGTCAATTTTGGGGCGTTGGATGCTTCCGGTCGGGGCACTGGTCCACCGGGGGGCTTCAGTAGAGAAGTTGCCTCTTCAGGAACGTACTTCTGTTGAGAATCTGAAGCTGTTCAGCAAAGCAGAGCCACAGTCTGAGTTTAGGCAGGTACCTGAAACAGACTCTCAAAGCCTGAACTTTGGCAGGCCAGGAGCAGTGGCGCCCCCTGTCTTTTTTAAAAAAAATTCACCGTTTTCTGAGCTTTTGTTTTAATGTCGTACATGTGTTTTACTCTCTCAACTGTTTTACTGTGAAATGGAAAAATAAATCCTTTTTAAAAATATATATATTTATGTAGCTATTTTAGCGAAACTTGCACTGTCTCCATGTTTCCTCTGTTAGACTTGAATAAATTCATTTGCTTTTGAGATGCAACTGTTTGGTTTCTTCTTCAAGCTGAATGAAATGTGTCAATTGAGTTGAATTTGAATAAATATGTTACTGTAAAAAAAAAAAAATCTTTTCATCATATTAAAAAAAAATTATGGAAAAGAATTGTGGCTCATGCCGCAAAACAAACAATGTTTCTCATGACCCTCAAATGCATTCAGAGAATTTTATCAAATGTACTCTAAACCGATAAACCCATCACAATCCAAAATATAGACCTTTCGAAGCACAGTTGACCCCCCACCCCCCCAAAAAATAAAAGACCTAGAAGCTCCCTGTTATTTACATATATCTTTCTTGATCGCTTCATGTAAGCGCTGAGTGGTTGAGCAACTGTTGCTTGTTGGGAGGTGGTTGGATCTGTCTGGTAACCAAACGTGATAAATCAACAACTCATATTTTCTCAATTTATTTTCTCAATTACCTTGCGTCACAAATCGTGGTGGACCTAAAATCAGACTCGCTGACAAATTCCATTATAAACAGAGTTTATTCTCGGCTCTGAAAGGCAGAACTGACAGACAACAGAGGGAGAGGGGTTTGAATTCACTGGGAGGGGGAGGGCACAGGTGAAACGGGTAAGCGAAGCAGACTTGACATGTAGAACGAGACCTAACACTGTGTGGCTGTTTCAATGAAAAGAGCAAAGGTTCAACCATGGAGTTGACCACAAATACTGATAAACTATTTTCCCATTTTCTTCTGCCTGTAATGATTATATTCTTGAATACATTTGCTTAAAAAAAAAGAAGAAAAGAAAATGCCATGTAACTAGGACAATTACCAGAAATGAAAGTTACCAAAAAATAAAAGTGTGAGAATAAAACTTGAAGCTGCAGGACAAAAACTGAACATGACCAGATCAGATGTACAAAAATATATGAAATATATTTTAAAAAATGACACTCGCTTTCTTCCACTGAAACTGGAAAGGTCTGCAACGAACACCACAACTCATTTAACTGAAACGCGTCGATCGCCAAATAGTAACACGAGGGCTGTCCTGATCAGATCAGGGTGATTTCTGCATCTTATAATGAATCAGACACTGAAAGGAGCAAATCTTTTTCCTTCAGTGGTTTGCTGTGAAACATCCACGGAGCAGCTGCACAGCAGCTTGCAAGTCATTTCAAAGTAGAAGAAGGGGACAAACGGGGTCAGACAAAGCTCAATTTAAAAATAATAAAAATTGATCAAATATTGGGGGGTGGGGTAACAATTCTGATCAGGACATCCCTAAGTAACATCCCCATGTGGCCGTATGACATCAGCCCACATGTCACATGTCAGAGGCAGGCTCTCTTCCACCCTGTGACACATACACAAAATAAACAACACAGGCAGAGGCCTAAAAATAATCTTGATTTGACAGTTTGAATATAAATGTATGTATTTTGTATCATTTCAATTAGTACATATGAGTGACCTTCAACTTGATTGCTGGTCTTTTTAAAAAAAATGTTTACATGTTGACCTTCAGGAGGTCAACCAATACACCAACCAGTCCTTGGATTGCAGGAGGAAGCAAGGCAACGCCGGTACAGCGGACGAACATGCAGACAAGGACTGGAATCAAACAGGGGTACGCAGGACGTGAGGCGTACGGACGCACCGCTGCCCCACCATCACACCCCCTCCTGCGGTCACATACCCGACTCTGGAACAGAGAGACAGAAGGAAATGTCATTGTGAAAACAGCGACAGCACTGAGACCCAGTCCAACACTCTTCGCTGCAAGCAACACAACTTCCTGCCAAAATCTATGGATCAGCGTGAATCTATACAAATCTATTTATGGTCCGAGCACTGACTGGTGAAAAGGGGAGTTTTTTTTTTTTTTTGCATCGCTCGTGTGGAATCGGTGAGTTTTTCCTCTACAACAGTGTCTTTTCTGATGACTGTGTTGTATTTGGATCGAGAGAAATAAAGTTGAATTGATAGGTGACGGTACGACGGAGGCCTTTTACAGCACATTCAAACCTAATGTAGACCAAGCACCGGCTCCACCGACTGTGTCACTGAATACACATAACGTTTCTCTCGCGCGCCGTACCAAACCCACCTCACAAAATCGCGCAGTTTTTTTGAGGCTCCTCCGTCTCGAGAAGTTTCTCGATCAAGTCGCCAGTCTCCTTTTCCTGGATTCTCTGCAGCCGTTCTCGGTCCTCCTCCGTCTTTGCCCCCTTCATCGCTCTCTCGTGTTTCATCAACAAGCGACTGATATCCGTCACATTGTCCCTCTTTTTGATCACACACGTCACGATGTCGCTGATTTGCTCTCTGTGCTTTCTCGTCTTTTCTCGTTCGTTGTGCTCTTTGAGGGCCTTCAGAATGTCGTATTTTTCATCTTTGTCTTTGATGCTTTCCTGATGCTGCTGCTTCTGGTCGTCAAATTTACTTTTGTACTTTGTCTTGAACTCGTTGAACTCCTCAGCTTTCTTCCTGGCTTCGTCCTCAAAAGTCTTTTTGACGTTTTCCAGTTTTTCATTGAACATACCCTCCAATTTTTCAATCGCTTTTTTGTAGTCGTCCCTGATGCTCTCGTCCTCCTCCTTCTTCTTCTCATATTCCCGTTTCTTCTGGGTGTACTCCTTCAGAAGTTGTTCCTCCCTCTGTTTTCTCTCTTCGTCTTCTTTGTTTCGTTTCTTGACCCACTCGTCTCGCTCCGTCTCCCAGGCATCGTGTTGCTCTCTCATCTCCACGGTGCGCTTCTGCACCTCAGACTGCGATTCAGCCTTGAATTTCTCCTCCTGCAATGCCAGTTTGTCCTCCCAAGCCTTTTTCTGATCTCTCCATTCCCTTTCTTCCTCTTCCCTCTTGTGTTGTTCTTTCTTCCTCTCATCCTGTTCTTTGTTGATCTGCGCTTCCATCTCCTTCAGTTTTCGGTCCTTCTGCAGCATCACCTGCTTGATTTCTGTTTTTTGCTCCTCTATTTTTCGTTTCATGGCTTCCTTCTCATCCTTGTGTTTGCTCTCGAGGTTTGCAAACCTTTTCTGCATCTCTTCTTCTTTCTCTTTCAGGAGTCTCTTCATTTCTTTCTGTATGGCTGCCTCGGCCTCTTGCAGCATATCGTCGGTGTAGCACGTGCCCTTGTTCTCATTCACCAAGTCGTTGATCTTTGCGATGAGCTCTCTGGCTTGTGTGTGTTTATTTGGACTCAAGTTATTAAACACATGGACTCTGTCTCCACAGTCACTGATCAACTTCTTGAAGGAATCGTCACATTCTTTAATGTAGTTTTCAATGGAGGTATGCTCATGTTCCAGTGAATCTCCTCGCGTGAAAAGAACAATGGTAAATTTTTCAGAATTGTTTCCAAAACCCTGCTTGATGAGTTTCAGGGTGTCTCTTTCTTCTGGGGTCAACCGTCCAATTTGTAAGACCAACAGGAAGACGTGTGGCCCCGGAGCCAGGAGACTGACGCATTTCATCAGCTCCTCCTGAACCTCTTCATGGGACAAACTGTTGTCGAACAGTCCGGGAGTGTCGACCACAACCACGTCACGACCGTCCACTTTACACACTTCTTTCTCACAAAGTTTAGTGACTGACTTTTGGCTTGATTTGGATTTAAACACATTTCTTCCCAGGATGGTGTTTCCTGAGCAGCTCTTGCCGTTGCCGGTCTTCCCGAGAAGAACGATTCGGAGACAGTCTGGCCTCAGCATCCCTTTAACACCTGCAGAAGAAAACGTTGTCAGTTGTTATTTTGTGAAAGGAAAACATTCTAACAATTAAACACATCCTGAACTCACCAGTCTGTTTGCCCTTTTGCAGTTCCTCGAGTTCATTGATTCTCGTGTCTTTTTGAATCATGTCAATCCTTTGTCCTAATGCTAGCGTTTTTATGGTGAAAGTGTTGGCCATCTGTCCCACGGCTTTCAACAGGCCAGACACTTGGATCTTGTTGATGTTGACAATGGTATATCTTCCTCCACAGCTCTTACGTAGTTCCTCAATGTTCTTGTCTTTTTTGACAAAGTTGACGACATCTGGATGTGAAGGATCTGAGTCCACAGTGAACAGAATCATGGTGAAGTCATTGACTTGAGAGCTGAAGGTCTTCTGGATGGTCTGTAACTCTTCCTTGTCCTCATCAGTGAGTGGACCCACAGGTAGGACCAGGATGAAGGCGTGGACACCTTCAGGACCACAGAGGGAGACACACCTGAGACACTCCTCCATCACCTCCTTCTGAGGTCTTCCATACAAAGCAGGCAGCTCCACCACAGAGACCCACCACCCACACACCTCTCCCTGGGTTCTGACACACTCTGAGGAGTTGGCAGCTGGTCCAAACCTTCCTTGTCCCAGTATAGCATTGACTGCTGACGTCTTTCCTGCTCCTCTTCTGCCAAACAACACCAGGTTCACACAAGGTTGCTGTTTTCTTGTCACTGCTACAACATCTGTTTCTTTATCTACTATCAGATACTCTCCTCTCTGGGTGCTCACTATATCTTCCATTTTCTGCATCAACTGTTGGACCTCGGTTTTGGGAGGATCCTTCCTGTTCGTGATGCTGTGAACGTTTTGCCGGCAGTCCTGGATAAGTTGGTCTACTGTGTCATGACGCTCTTCTTCATGGGTCAGGACAACCATGGAGTGTTTGAAGACATCCTGACCAAACAGACTCAGGATGAACATCAGAGTTTTTCTGTCGTCTTCGGTGAATTCAGAGGGCTTCACCAGCAGCAGCAGGACATTTGGTCCTGGAGAGCAGAAGTCCACACATTTCTTCATCTCCTTTCTCACTGCTTCCACAGGCATTTTAAAGAAGTCTGGAGTTTTCACCACTGTGAAAGGTTTTCTGTTCCATTCTCCACTGACAGACACACACTGTTTTCCTCCATAGTATATAGATGGCACTTTAAACTCTTGTTTTCCAGTGAGGCTGTTTCCCAGTGATGTCTTCTTATCATCACTTTTCCCAAACAAGATGATCCTGAGTCCATGTGCTGGAATGAAAACATGAATAAGAGTGAGGATAAGAACCAAACACCTTCAAACATTTAAAATTAAGAATATTTACACAGCTGATGTGAGGTCAGGTTTTATTGGAAATGACTGTTAGGGCCTTTCCACCAGAAAGAACCCAGAGCTAGTTCAGGGCCAGTTCTAAAATGAGCATTGCAAGGTTTTGCGCCAATATAACGGTATAACGGTTTGTCTACTTACTGTTTCCTGCCGCTGGATCCTGGTTGAAGCTCGTCGAAGGTTCTTGCTTCACATTTTTGGGACTAGAAAGGAAATCTGAATGTGCATCTCTGAAAACCTCTACATGCTCTCCGTTGTTCTCCTTCATCACGTCCCAAATGCCAGTCAACAGGTCCTGTTGGAGGTTTTGGTTCCACGACAGTGTGACTCTACATTTCTTTATCAAGTCTCTCAATGGGGGGAAAGTTTCCTCAAGAGGCGACGACGTTTCCTCTTCAGGTGTTGATATCAGTAAGACTGAATGATTCCATGACTGCTCACTGAAGTTCTCCATGATGGACTGAAGGCTCTGACTGTTCTCCTCGCTGAAGTCTTGAGGATGAATGACCAGCAGGAACAGATGAGGTCCAGGATCAGAGCACCTCGCACAAATGTCTATATGTCGTGTCAGTTCTTCCTGAGAGATGTTGGGGTGCAGGAGGTTTGGGGTGTTGATAAGAATGACTGTTTTGTCCAATGACTCTCTGCCGACACAGAGACATTGACTCAGTTCTTCCTCCGTGTTGAATTTAGTGTCTCGCAGTAGGAAGTTTCCCACTGAGGTTCTCTCAGACCAGCCGTTCCCCAACAGAACCGCCCTCAGCTCCGACACTGGAAAGAAAGTTATTTCATCAGGCGTTCAACATGAAGTTGTTTAATCACTTTTACAGGAGCTTTATTCTGCAATCAGACAGTTCTGACCCTGAATCAGTGTTTATTACGGCAGTCAGAGTAAAGTACAGGAATATTGATCCGTCTCGAACGAGATCTTTCAAGGGTGCCTCACCAGAGTTTGAGATATGAACAGTGTTCCTATATGTATACTGTACCTCTGTTACAGCTGAAGACTTTATGTTCACTTTGTGTCGTTGTAAATCTGTGTGTTGTAGATCTACATCGGAATGGGTGCCCTTGTTTATGTGTTTGTAAAATATTCCTATCAGCTCCGACAATGTCAGACTTTAAATAACTGAGCACTGCTGCAGCGCCACCTGCTGGTATGAAACTTGTACTCACTGTCAGGTGGAATATACCAAAAGCTGCTGCTGCGCTTCAGCGGTGAACCTGAAACTGGAAAAAGACGGGAATCAAACGTCCACACATCTTTCACTTCAGACTAATTAATGGCTCCAAATATTTCAAACTACACGTCAAAGCAACCCAGAACACGAGGCTGTGATTGGTCCGCTGTACTACGTCATTTCAGGTGCTCCCATTTTCTGGTTTGTTCCATATTCGCACAAAATAAAACTTGTTTATTCATAACCAATCACATTTCAATCGAATCCCACATTGTACCAGGATGCAACATCTCGTACCAGGAAGTGAACACTCTGCCAACAAGTTTCATGCGATTTCACGAGAGATATTCCAGAAACTCCTCCCCCATAGCGTTACAGTGGTCAATTACTTTGCGTTGTGTACAACCTCGACACGGAACTTTGAAAGGAAGACGACTGCATCAAGACAACGGACTGTCCTCTGCGTCATATCAGACTTTAGTTTGACGTCTTCACGTCCTGCAGGTTCTCCATCAAATGGTCGGTTGTGACGTTACTCAAATCTGATGTTTCATTAGTGCACATGTCAAATCTCTTATTGGGGGAGGACTTAAGTTTTGAAAGCAGTGAAAGAAAAAAGACTCACCAGATGCTTTGGTCGCCATTACCTCTAAAGAAAACATCTGAGGCTAATGAAACTGGAGAGAAGAAGAAGAAGAAGAAAAACACATCAGAATTTCTAATATCTGTTGTGTGAACAAATATGCAAAATTATGAATCAGTGTGAGGAAGATACATCAACACCAGCGAAAAGCATGTGAGGAGAAAGTCAGATTCGTCTTACCTGCTCCCGCCTGACTCCTCCCACCTGCTCCTGCCTGACTCCTCCCACCTGCTCCCACCTGTTCCTGCTTGACTCCTCCCACCTCACACCAACCACCTTCCAGCACCACCGAAGAAAAGTCAAACAGGAAACACATCTCAGAAACTACAGTATGGACCGTTTTTTGTTTTCAAAAGTAAATTATTATTAAAAGGCAATTTTGACACATTATCCGGTTGCTGTTGACAAGAAATAAACAAAAACGTTTTTTTTTCTTTTCAGATTTGGACTCATTAGTGTAAACTATGACCATTAACAACTAATAGAAAGACGTGATTGAAACACAGGCAGACGCCTCTCCATAAGCATTGACAAATGGTGTTGGAAACAATAGTGTCCCACTACAAGTATGTAGCCTGTTTATATTCTGAAATAAAATCACAGTTAAATTCAAACGTAGAAACCATTTTCTGCCCCTGGGCGCCGTCGTCAAGGATGGGGACAGTTCTTAAACTTCCTCAAATTAAATGTCTGAGCACAAAACTTTGAAAGTTTCATTAAAACTCACCTGTGAAATCTGATGTTCCTTCACAAACTGCCTCTTACGGGATTAAAACTCCTGCAACTCCACGATATTAAAGAACAAATGCCAGAGCTTGATCATCGTCACGCTTTCACATGCACTCGGTTGTATTGACACTACTTTACTTTCGATTTCACTTGGGTTGCCAGGTCTGACGCGAGAGTCCCTTGAATGTTTTTTTTTTTTTTTTAAGATAAATGTATAAATTAAAACATATCATTTTGAGGCTGTTAAACCATTAAAACATTGAAGATTTACTGAACACCATCAACAATATGTTTTTCAGACTATATTTAGAAACATTTGGGAAGTATATTATATACCAAAACAACAACAATAACAACAACAAAAACCCTGATAATTGTACTTTGTTTTCAAAGTAACACGTCTCTTTCTTCCACTTCTTTGAATCCAAACTAACATTCTCCCTCTTTCAAATCCAAAACAATATAAACTAGGAATTAACCAGGAGTACTGGTGTCAGGTCAGATACTACAAGTACGATACGACACAACCGACACCCGCAGTGTGTCGGTTGTGTCGTATCGTACCCAACAGAACGCTACCGGAAGTCTTTCATCCCAACAGCTGTAAGGACATTTAACAACTCACTGTAAATGTCCTACATGTTCCGTTACACCTGCACTGTACACAGCTCTTTACCTATCTACGCTGTGTGTATAACAATCCTGGTAATTTACTCTATTTTACAGGATTTTTCTTTTTACTGGATTGTTTTATTTTACATTTATTTTTTATTTTTATATTTACATATTCTATTTTGTGTGCTCTTTTTGCTCGTATCTATATTTGCATGTTTACATGTTTTAATTCCTTAGTTTTTTAAGTTATGCACCTTTTACCTTGAGCTGTTGTAAGTTTGTGTTTCCCCCTGGGGAGGAATAAAGCTCTCTCTACTCTAACCTGGCAAGCATTACGTGACGTCATCAGCCAACGGGAGAGAGCACGAGCGATGTCCGCAGTTTGGGGATTATTTAATAATGATGATGATAATGACAAAATTAAGAGACTGCAAAATATGTTCTGCTGAATTAAGGGGATAAAAATATAGTTTATACAACACCAGCAGCTTAATATCACTTAGTAAGTTTAACTACTCAGTGGATCCAGGAGGATTTTATTTATGCGCTAGTATCGGACCAATACCGATGTCCAAAGATTCCCTAACATCGATGCCTTTTTCATTGGGAATTTGTTTCTTACTCACTGGGTTTTTTTTTTTTAATTGAACCTCCTAATCACCATTTCTGATATGTTTATAGTAGGGATACTTACCAGTATGAGTACTTATTAATTGCAATAAAGCCTATTTCATACTCCAAATGCAAGCAATGTGTGAAGGCGGTGCGTTACAACGAACCTCCTCCACTGAGAAATAAGACTTTTTAATGCCTCCTGAACTCAATCACAGCAATCATCATTTGTTATCGTTTTCCATATCCCATTTTAACTATTTTATGTATATTTAAAACCTACTATTCTGCACTTCTTCCATTCTCATCTATGAAATAGTGCTGTATGAATGGAAGTGCGGTCGATGTTTTTATGTTTCCTTTTGATGAGCTGCAGGACAGTAGAATATCTCTTCTGGGATTAATAAAGTGCTATCTATCTATCCATCTATCTATCTATCCATCCATCTATTCTCTGCTTCCCTCCATCAGCCTCATAGACGACAATACAAACGAGGTAGCACAGTAAACGTCGACTCAACAAAAAGCGTGTTGCTAGTTTTTTTTTTTATTATTCAGTACAAAAACATGACTGATGGTGTACTGTACCCACCAAGTGGAAGGGTCTCACGCACATACACACACACAAACACACGTACATTACAGCAGCTCCAAAACACACACACACGCACAAAAACACAGGGTGCGCAGAAGACGTCTGCATCCATGAACTACAAATAAAACCCATTAGAAAACAACCAAAAACTTTTTCTTTTTTTTTTAACTTTACAAAAACTAAATCAGCCGAGGCGTTCACAAGTAGTTGAAGAATGTAAAGACGAAAAGGAATGATTATGTTCTCTTCACGGCGTCGTCGATCTCCGCGATCTGGTCCTTCAGCTGGTTCCACTGCTCGGGGTTGAGGGAGATGCCTGCAGGAGAGCACAGACACGCTGAAAACAGACCGTCGCGCTTTGGGTGTCCCGTTCATACGACAACGGCGCTCAAAACCACGACTGGTTGAGGACACTCCCCACGCCGTCTCCGTGGAAACGGGGGAAAGACAACTTTTCTGAAAGACTGCTGCAGTAAACATGCTCAGTCTATTTTCCTTCAGATTCACGACTCCCAGTCCTGATTCTCCTGGGTCTTGGTAGTTTTATAGTCGACAGTCACTGTGATAACAAACCAAGTTTGTCGTCCGTGCACTCCCGTCGCTATTTTTTTTTCTCGGTGGCGTACGTGTGTGTGCAGGCCAACTGTACCGTTTCCAGCAGAAACGGATGTCATTTTCAAAAGTTGCCGTGCAAAGATGAAACTTTTCCCGAAACGAAAACATTAAAAACAGGGCATAAGAAATTCACACTTCTGCTTCTTTTTACTGGCAGAACTAGAAACATGTCACTTCTTCAATGTGGTTTGTGGTTCTGGAGTTTTTCCTCTGCATTCTGACATTTTAATTTGAAGGTTCAACTAGGGCAAAAAAAAAAAAAAAAAAGCTTTTGTCGTCAAATTTATTGAATTTGTAGCTCAAATTTTTTATTTTCCAAATTCTACTTTTTCAGACTGAGTCGCATTGAGCTTATTAATATCAGTAGTGACAGAACATGAATCCTCCAGCACTGAAGGACAAGCCTTATAATCCTTCTGGAGAGTTTCTCGGTGTACCGGCAGCACGGCGGTCGTTTACCTTTCTTCCCCGGCTTCATCTCCCCGTCCTGGTTCATCCAGTACTCTCTGATGTCGATCAGGACTTTACCCTTGAAGTCTCGGACGCTGACGTACCGCATCTTCCCGATCTGCGAGGAGCAAAGGCGGCGGTGAGCTGCTGCTCTTCACGACGGGTCGCAATCAGTCTCGAGAAACACCCGTTACTGTTTAACTCATTACAGCCATCACCACTCTCTTTTAACAAACCCTCGGCTCAAAGCCGCATTTCTTTCTTTTAATTTCATGCAACTGTGTTTTTACATGTGTGGAACGAATTCGTAAAAGAGTAAGAACGTGTTGGAACTGGTGAGCGTAGACATTGGGTTTTGCTAGAATGTCCCAGAAATCCTGGTCAGGGTGTTAATCTGTGTCTGCCCTGCCTGCAGGTGTTATTTAGCTCGTTTTGAGCTGCTGCCGCCCAAAACGAAAACATCTTTTCTGCCTTTCAGCGAGACGAAACCTGGAGGCTTCCAAGACGAGCTGCTTCACGACTCAGAATCAGGTAGAACCGTCAATATAACCCGTTTCCGGTGCACCGTCTCCTCTCCCCCACCCTCCCCCCCCTCTGATCCAGCGCTCCGGGGGTTAACGCCGCGGCGCCTCCCACCTGGAACATGTTGTCGTCTCCGTTGCCGCTGCTCTTGGACGACCCCCCCGGCTTGGAGCTCTCCCCGGGCTTTGCTTTCTTGGCGGGTTTCTCCGGCGCGCTCGGCTTCTTTTTCTTCGCCTGCGGCACACAAACGTCACACATCACACATCCTCACCGTAACAACCTCGTGACCTGGACAAGTAATTGATTACTCTGACGTCATCTCGGTGGACTCGTCGTCTGTTGGAAGAGCTGTCGCATTTGATTATTCTACCATTAATCCGCCTTGTTCAGCCTCACCAATCCAGACCCATCTCATGACAGAAACGTGGTCCTTTGGGATTAGCATTAGCATTAGCCTGTATCCACAGGAGCCGTGATTAGCATTAGCATTAGCAGTTAGCTTCCTTTTCTAAGAGCCGCCTGCATGTTGGCAGATTAACATCCAGATTGTAGAGCATCTTTCTCCCACCGACTCATCAGGTGAACTTAATGAGTGGATTCGTAACGACAGCTCAGCTCATGCAAACACTACACTTCAAGTAATTAGTTACTTTTCAACTGAAGATGACATCAGGATGTGGACGAGGGCACTAACCTTTGTCTCCACTTCACTGTCAGAGTCGCTCCCGGACGTGGAGGACAGCACTTCCTTTGATTTGGGCATTCTGCGGGGAACAGAGGTCAAAGGTCACTGTGAGTCCAGCAGCACCACCACCACCAACTGTTTCAGATGACACCTGCTGCCGTGAGCTCTCGGGACAACGCTGGGAATTCTGGGTAATCACTTTTTTTTTTTTTAAGATTTAATAAAAAAGTATATTGATTTATTGTATTAAATTCCATCTTTTTTGCAAAATATGAATACATAAATAAACGAGTGTAAAACTTACGCGACTTTAGATGGTTAATGCTAATGCTAATGTGACTTGGAAGGTGTCATAAAGTTGAGGACTGTTGAGTGACATCAGGATAATATCATGTCTGGATAATTTCTGGAAAACTTTGAGAAAACGCCAAGATAATCTCGGGAGAATTTCAGGATAACTCGAGCATGTCAGGTTAACTCAAGGATTATCTCAGGATAAATCCAGGATATTCCCAGGATTAATTGAGGATATTCTCAAGATAAGTAGAGCATAATTTGAGGATTATTCAAGGATAACCTAAGAATTGCTTGGGGATAACGCAAGGATATTCAGAGGATTACTTGAGGATATTGTCAGGATTACATAAGGATAAACTCAAGATGACTCAAGGATAAACTCAAGATGACTCAAGGACAAACTCAAGATGACTCAAGGACAATCTCAGGACTATTTGAGGATAATATCAGGACTAGAGGATAATCTCAGAACTACTCGAAGATTATCTCAGGACGACCCGACTCCAGGATAATCTCAGGACGACGCCAGGATAATCTCAGGACGACTCCAGGATAATCTCAGGACGACTCCAGGATAATTTCAGGACGACTCCAGGATAATTTCAGGACGACTCCAGGATAATTTCACGATGTCAGGATTACTTGAGGTTAATCTCAGCATGACTCGAGAATAATTTCCGGACAATCTCAGTATCTGATAAATTTTGGTTGGCATTGCTCCGACATGTTAAGCACATTGAATGAATAGAGGATAACTGAATGGGAGCTGCAGTCAGGTGCGGCAGAGGTTGGATTAATGTCGACTCACTGCATAAATTATGACATTAGTAACATTAAATCCGGTAGAACATTGAAAACACGGAGAGCCAGGGTGAATGAAACAAAGACTAAGATTGAGGCGTTCAGAGGCCGTCTCATTCGGACATTTTCAGCACGGAACACACACACGACTCGCGGCCGCTTCGCTTAGGTCCCGGGAGGCGGGCAGGTGAGCCAAGGTTCCGCCGGACAGCGCGCTCTCTTCCCGGGGCCACAATGAGAGAGAGAGGACGGAGGTTAGCGACGGAGCTAGCGGCGTTAGCACCGTTAGCACATGTCCGCCGCGCGGCTACAAGACGTTAGCTCCGTGACGCCGCCGATCTGCGCCGAAAGCCGCGGACTGAAACCCGCAGAGCGGCCCCGCACTGGCCGCCGCAGTGCGGTAAACGCGCATTTTCTGAACAATTAATGAACAAAGTGCGGGTAAAGCGGAGTTCCTTACATGATGCAGGGGATGCAGGGCTTCTGTCTTCACAGGAAACGGAAAGCTGAATCACCTTCCGGTTATCGCGCGAGAGCGCGGAGCGAGACTTCAAATAAACACGGCCGGGACTTTTTTTTTTCTTTTTATATTGAAAAACATTGGTGTGTCATTTTGCATTTTCTCTTCGGCAAAATATTTTGTAGGCAATATATTTAATGTTTCATTCAACGTGTTGTTCTTCTTTTGGGTATAACGGGATTCAATAGATAATATAAGATAAGATAAGATAAGATAAGCGTTTATTCATCTCCCAAATGGAGAAATGTAGTGTTGCAGCAGCATGCAGGACAGCAGAAGAAAAATTACAAATAAATCAAATCAGATCAATAACAACACAACACCAATTATTGCACATGGGAGGAATTATATTCGAACATCATTCCATATAGCAAAGATTATATATCTAATCAAATTTGCAATACAACCAGTCTAGCTGAAAGAGTCCTCAGTCAGAGGTGGAAATTTAAACACGGCTTACTTCAGTGACATTTACATTTTAATTTAAAAATAGTTTTTGACTCATACACTGAGCTTTCAGACAAATTTTTCATCATAAAATGTGCAGATGATCGTTGAAATGTTCGCAGTCTCTTATCCACATTTCACCCACCTGTTAGTTCAGCGTGAAAACGTCTCCATAAGCCGGTGTCGGGATTCTTCCTCCGTGCTTGCGGCAGGAAGTGAGCGTTTGCGTGGAGACGTGAGCCTCAGAGGAACAAGAAGGCTTGAAGAGCAATGAAATGAGCTCCGGTGTGTGAGCAATGACAAAACATGGCAGTTTTAATAACCAGAAGAGTTACGCGTTTTATTTTCCAAGGATCCCCACAGAAATTAACAATAACAGCTTTCGCTGTGAAAAACGTCAGGAAGTCCAACATTCAACCAAAATGACTGCGTGGGCCTGAACACACACACACACACACACACACACACACACACACACACACACACACACACACACACACACACACACACACACACACACACACACACACACACGCGCACACACACACACACACACACAGGGTCCGGCTACTTGGACCGGGCGATGTTCTCCTTGGTCTCGGCCGCCTCCTTCAAGACCTGCATCAACATGGCGTTGCGCTTCCTGGTCTCCTCCATCCTGACCGGGTTCGCTTCCGGAAGGTCCTGACGGGACAGCAGAGGAGGGGTGGCAACACACGCACACGTTAGGAACATTAACCTGTATAGTGTGACATCACACCTGGAACCAGGAGTTGGAATGACATCACTTCCTCACAATCAAATCCCAGCCCCGAAGAGATGTTTTACCACTTGGCGTGCTCAATTGTAATTATGTCAGTTTAGGGGGGGAACTGAGTTGTAACATTCAAGTTTAAAACTTAACATATTCCCATTATCTTCATGACGGGAATGACATCATTTTATCAAAAACAACACAGACTGTTTTTTTGGGGGGAAAAAATGTGTTATGGCATTTCAGTTTGATATTTAGCCTGACCTGAAAAGTGGTATTAGAGGTGGTAGTGGCATTAGAGGGGGGTAACAGCAGTGATAACAGACTGGGCTAAGGGGCAACTACAGTGGTATTGGAGGGGGGTAACAGTGGGGGTAACTGCGGTGGTATTAGAGAGGGTAACTAACAGCACTGGTGACAGACTGGGGTAAGGGTAACTAAAGTGGTACTGGTGGGGGGTAACAGCAGGGGTAACAACAGTGGTAACAGAAGGCGTAACTGCAGTGGTATTAGAGGGGGTAACAGCGGGGGTAACAGCAGTAGTAGCAGAGGGGGTAACAGAAGGGGGAACTGCAGTGGTAACAGAAGGGGTAACTGCAGTGGTATCAGAGAAGGTAACTAACAGCAGTTGTAACAGACTGGGGTAAGGGTAACTAAAGTGGTATTAGTGGGGGGTAACAGCAGGGGTAACAACAGTGGTAGCAGAAGGGGTAACTTCAGTGGTATTAGAGGGGGTAACAGCCGTGGTAACAGACTGGGGTAAGGGTAACTGCAGTGGTATTAGAGGGAGTAACAGCGGGGGTAACTGCGGTGGTATTAGAGAGGGTAACTAACAGCAGTGGTGACAGACTGGGGTAAGAGTAACTAAAGTGGTATTAGTGGGGGGTAACAGCAGTGGTAACAACAGTGGTATTAGAGGGGGTAACAGCCGTGGTAACAGACTGGGGTAAGGGTAACTGCAGTGGTAATAGAGGGGGTAACAGCGGTTGTATTACAGGGGGTAACAGAAGGGGTAACTTCAGTGGTATTAGAGGGAGTAACAGCGGGGGTAACAACAGTGGTGACAGACGGGGTAACTTCAGTACTGGTAACAGTGGTGGGAACAACAGAGGTAACAGCCGCCGGACCACCACCCGGTGTCGGTCACCTTGAGCATCTCTTTGCGCCGCTCCTCTCCCGGGGAGATGATGGTCCACATGCCGTAGCCGAACCCAATCATGGCCACCATGGCAGTGGATGAGAGCATTGTCCTCAGGCTCATCCTCGCTGCAGACGCTGGGTGCCGCTCAGTCAGAGTCGGTCGGCAGCGTGAATGAGAGTCCCCGCTGTGGCTGTCCCGGACAAGCCTTCCGCACCTGTCCCGCTTTGAGTGAGAGAGTCCCTGCTGCGGCTGGTCGCGGTTGTCTCCAGAGTTCCGTCCACCTCTGGTTTGTTTGGTAATGTCGGACACGGCGCAGTGCCTGCCTGGGAGAAACTCTTCTTCTTCTTCCTGTCAGGGACACTGGACGGTGCTGCGGCTCTCTGCTGCTCCCTGAAGCTTTCTATTGGTACTACACTAATCCATCCATCCATCCATTCACGCACCCATTCACCCATCTATCCTGGTTGGGTACTGGTCTTGTTGGTTATTATAATAGCCTTGCTAGGTATTATAATAATCTTCCATCCATCCATCCATTGGCTACCGCTTTATCCGGGGCCGGGTCGCGGAGGCAGCAGTCTGAGCAGAGTTGCCCAGACTTCCCTCGCCCCAGACACTTCCTCCAGCTCCTCCGGTGGCACCCCAAGGCGTTTCCAGGCCAGCCGAGAGACATAGTCCCTCCAGCGTGTCCTGGGTCTGCCCCGAGGCCTCCTACCGGAGGGACATGCCCGGAACACCTCCCTGGGGAGGCGTCCAGGGGGCATCCGAAATAGATGCCCGAGCCACCTCAGTAATAATCTTGAAGTATTAAAATAATCTTGTTAGGTATTATAATAGTATTGTTAGGCGTTATAATAGCCTTGTTATGTATTTCAATCATAATGAATAATAATAATAATAATAATAATGGATTTATTCCAAAGCGCGTGACCGCGCCCTGCGCTCATGCTGCTTTTTCTACGCATGCGCACGTACGGACGGCATTTCCGGGTACGACATGTAATATAAATAGGCGACTGTCGAGCTCGGGGTCGCTAAAACTGAAGAAACCAATGATTCCTATCTGTCCTGTGGTCTCCTTCACCTATGGTGAGTGTGCGGGGCGCTGGGGGAGGTGCTGAGGCCTCCTGCCTGACGGGGAGCCGCTTTATGCGGAGGCAGGACCGCGATGTGCGGCTGGAGCGAGTCCTTGGAGCTCGATGCTAACGTTAGCTTCCCCCCGTGTGTGTTTGTGTGTGTGTGTGTGCGTGCGTGCGTGTGCGCGTGTGTCCTCCGCAGTGCCCAGCCGGCTCGGTGAAGATGCCAAAATGGCTACCGGCAATTACTTTGGATTCACCCACGGCGCTGCCGCCCAATACAGGTGAGGGACTCGGGGCTGCGGGGCTCTGTGGTGCCATTGTCGAGGGAGGGGGAGGGGGTGGCGGCGCTGATCCCTCTGCTGCTGCTGCTGCTGCTGCAGTTGGACGTCAGCCGGAGTCCAGGCTGCGGAGCTCTACGTGAATTAACGTCAGCGGCCGCTGGAGCGCTGCAGAGCTGCATCCATGGCTGATCCAGCTGATCCTGGAACGCAAACCTCCTTCCCAGTATACACATGCATCCAGAGAGCACCGCTAGGCAGGAATAGTGCATCTCTATTGGCACGTCACTTTTATTTACATCGCACCAGTAACAACACAGTCATTTGAAGACACTTCTGTAGAGAGAGAAAAACAAAACGTCAATTCAATGAGCAAGCAGAGGAGAGGGTGGAAAGGAAAACCTTCAGAACCAGACTCAGAGGTGGAGACCCAGGCCTTGTTTACACGTAGCCGGGTATTAACACCATTGTTCACGGCAGATCATTTTCAATAAAATTTTAATTTACACCTCACTAAAAAAAGACTTTAAGAGCTACTATTGGCGGTAGTGTCCCGACATAATAGCACATTTGTGATTGTAACACAAAGAAACTAAAAACATTTGTACAAACTTATAAAGGCGCACTGCTTCAACCGCATCCATTGTCATCACACTCTGCAGACTTTAAACACGTGTTGCACACCTAAGATTCATATTGTGGTGTCAAACTCTGTTTTGAAGAAGAATCGTTTTCACTGAATTGTAGCCTTGCATACGTGTAAACAAAAAGGCCAAACGCATTGAATTATCAGTTTTTGCAACATGTAAATGGGCCCTCAGAGATACAGACTTTCTGCTGTTGTGGTTGGATGTTGGAGAATTTACTTCAGTTCATTATTCCATCTGAATATTGAACATCTGTATCGTGATCTTTGACAGACCATGCAGCCGCACCTTGTGCTTTCTTATTGTATCTACATGTTTCTGCAGTGTCAGTCCACTGTGAGCTAATCTTTGAGATTTCTCTGTTTTATTTGGTTTTCACCAGAGAAATTAATGTATTTTTTCTTTTTAAATGACTTCTGTTCAGCTGCAAAGTCTGATCTGTTACTTCTAAAATGTAACTCCCGTTTTAACCACAGCTGCAGCAATGAACTATTTATTATTCCTTTACACATCAATTTATTTAATCAGATTATTACTGCACCAGATATTTTAACTTTACATCAAACCTGCTCCACTGCAATAACTGCACAAATACACTAAACCCCGTCCAAGAAGAGAAACGACAAACAACATCAGCGTCATATACTGATGTGCATCTTGATTATAACATCGTGGTCACAGTGTTTGGCACTCTTGTACCTTTAATCTATTTCTTTTTTTTCTAATCCCCTTGTTTAAATGAATTCATATCATGAATAGAAAAAAAGATGTGAAAAATAACAATAAACATTAGAATCTACTGCGAGATGTAAAAATTCTCAAGGTGTGAATGAATTTAACCCAAATCATTGTACAGAACAGGAAAAGAATGTAAAAACCATCAATGCTGTGACTGAAATGACTCGGAAACAAGACGGATCAGGGGGGAAACTTACCAAAGTGAGACTAAATGTCTCTGTGAACACACAATTAATTTTAAACAGCTATCAACATGTAAAATGGACACGTGAGACACAATCCCACCAATGCCAGTTTTATTGTTTGACTGTATCTTACTGCTTTATTACCTAATCTTTTGTTGCAATTTTCATTAGTCTATTATGTGAAGCACTTTGGCATCAGCCATAGCCGTTTGTAAAGTGATATATAAATAAAGCTGACTTGACTTGACAAAATGATATATAAAACATGACACACAGACACATGACAAAATCTGACACACAATGAGTGAAGTTTGCCAATATATGGTCAGCGAGACCAAACCGGAGCCTTAAAAAGAACAAGAACAAAACTTCGCATCATTAATGGAAATGAAAAAAAGACCGAAAACGACTCGCAAATTAACCAAAGAGAGATTAACTTGAAAGGAAAAACAAACCCAAACGCCCATCAAAAGGCGAAATTGATCCGTACACAGCCCACGACGGCGAACACGATTCACAGCAGGTTTGACTAAATGTGCAGAGGAAAGCTGTAAATCCTTCTGACGCCGCTCTGCTTTGTTTTGGAACCACCAGCCAGCAGCCAGCTGCCGGGGTAGCGTACACACATCCCACCACAGTGGCCAGCTACACAGTCCACCAGGCGCCGGTGGCGGCGCACACTGTGGCGGCCGCCTACGCCCCCACCGCGGCCACGGTGGCCGTGGCCAGGCCGGCGCCCGTGGCCGTGGCGGCCGCCACCGCCGCGGCTTACGGGGGGTACCAGCCGACCCACACCGCCGCCGACTACGGCTACCCCCAGCGCCAGCCCGAGGTCCCTCCGCCTCCGCCACCCGTCACCTCGCAGAACTACCAGGTAACAGAAACGCCGCGACTCTTCTCTCCACGTCGGAAGGGCTGAAGCTGCTTTAAGTGCTCATTCAAAGGTCGTGTAAACAGGTCCTTACTTAGCTTTTTTCTTTTTTTAGGAATTTTGCCCATTTTAAAAGTTTTTACTGTTTTTTTTTTTTTTTTTTTTTTTTTTTTAATTTCAGACTAGTTGTAGTTTTTTTTCCAGCTGTTTGAGTTATTTTCATCTTTTTTTTTCTTTTTAATTGTTTTAGCAATTGGGACTCTTGAGAAGCGTGTTCCTTAGGTCCTTTTTTGGACTAATTTGAGGCATTTCTTTTGCTATTTTGTAAATTTTAAATCAGTTTTAGCCAGAAGAGGAGTCATTTAAAAAAAAAAAAAATAGTACAATGTGCAAATGAAATAAAAATATTCCTTTAGGCGTGATGTCTTCTGCTGGCTTCAGGGAGCTGAAGTCCTGTGGCGTGTGCCTGATGTTTGATTCCTTGCGTTGCAGGATACGTACTCCTACGTGCGGTCCACTGCCTCGGCCGTAGGGTATGACACCAAGCAGTACTACCAGCAGCCCACTGCGACGGCGGCCGTGGCGGCGGCTGCGCAGCCGCAGCCCAGCGTGGCCGACTCCTACTACCAGACAGGTAGGTGTATACTCGGAACGCGCAGGACAAAGCCACATCGTGAAGGGAGAGGTACAACTTATACTGACACGTACACAAAACGGATTTTCATTTAAAATTTAAATATTGGCTTTTTCCTGTCCTCCCAGTGTAATCTGATTACATTTCAACCTGAATATTGTCTGATTGTGTTTACACTGCACACGAACAACCTTACCCAGTAAGGAGAGAGCTTGGTGCTGAAAACAGTTGTCGAGCTGCTGCCTCAATTCTGAGCCTGAGTTAGCATTCGCATTATCCAAAGGTTTTGTTTACTAGAAAAGGAATCTCATCTAGATTATAGTAAATCTTCCTGTTACTAACTGATATGACGTCAGGTGAACTTTATGAGTAAATCAGTCATTAAACTGACCCACACAGTGCAGACAGCTCAGCTAATGCTAACAGTTTGATAACACTAGAAATAACCATTGTAGACACAGGAACTAAATAAAGTTTTTTTTATCAGTAGTAACCAATGAAGTAACCGGTGCTTTTTGAAGGAGTAATTAGTAGTTAAATAATTCCTGGTTAACAGTAGAGAACATATCAAGAAACCTACAAGGTTCCACGAAGCGGTTCACAGTTGTTCTATAGATGTTAAGGAGGAGAACAGGCATTTACGAATGTACTATATATACGTCACGGGAGTTTTGCGTTTGGTCTCCAGCCCCCAAATCAGGGTACACCCAGGGCGTGACGTCGTACACGCAGAGCCAGCAGACCAGGCAGGTGACGGTGATCAAGCCCGCGGCTCCCAGCCCAGCCTCCTCCACCTTCTCCATCTACCCAGTGACCTCCAGCGTGCAGCCGGTGGCCGCCGCCGCCTCCGTGGTGCCGTCGTACTCCCAGAGCCCCACCTACAGCACCAACGCCGTCACCTACTCCGGTACGACTCGTTTCACCCACACAATAGGTCGCATATTCCCGTTTCCACGGAGACGGAGCTTTCTCAAGCTTTCTAAAGCGTTGTGTTTTCAGTAACTCCGAGCACCGTTGTTGTGTAAACGGGGCCCGGACCTCCTGAATGAGATGGAACAACTGGAGTTTATCGAGATGCAGAAGAGCTTCAGAGTGTGACATGCTCCGGTGTGTTTCTCCCTCCAGGGACCTCGTACTCGGGCTATGAGGCGGCCGTGTACTCGGCCGCCTCCAATTACTACCAGCAGCAACAGCAGCAGAAGCAGGCGGTGGCGGCGGTGGCGGCCACGGCGGCCTGGACCGGGAACACCTTCACCAAGAAACCCCCCTTCCAGAGCAAGCAGCTCCGGCCCAAACAGCCCCCCAAACCCCCCCAGATCCACTACTGTGACGTCTGCAAGATCAGCTGTGCGGGACCGCAGGTCCGTTCCTGGTTCTTTCCTCTGTGACACTTTGAACACTACGCTTCGCTGTAGGAACACAATCAAATCTTTAACTTTGTTCCTACAGTCTGCGTACAAGGTGACTTTAAATATTGGAGCAAGTCCACGGGACAGGGAATCTAACAGGTTATACTGTCTCTCTCTCTCTCTCTCTAGACCTATAAGGAGCACTTGGAGGGTCAGAAGCATAAGAAGAAGGAGGCGGCCCTGAAGGTTTCTCAGAGCAGCAGCAGCAGTTCCGGTGGAGGCTCGTTGGCTCGCAGCGCTCAGAACCAGCTGCGCTGTGAGCTTTGTGACGTCTCGTGCACCGGCGCCGACGCGTACGCCGCTCACATCCGCGGAGCGAAACACCAGAAGGTGAGCCGACGGGACGATTTATTCTTTTAAAGTGGTGGGGGACCTTGTGAGCTGCAGAAACGGGGAAAATTTGAGAGAGGAGTTTAGTCCAGAGCTGTAATGGAGGACTCGTGTGCTGCCCCCTGCAGGTGGTGAAGCTCCATACCAAACTGGGTAAGCCCATTCCCTCCACCGAGCCCAGCATGGTGACTCAGACGTCGTCCTCAAGCACGTCCGCCCCCTCGAAGACCACTACAGCGTCCCTGAGCAGCTCCAGCAGCGGCTCGCTGTGCGTGGCCTCCTCCTCGTCCTCCTCCTCCTCCAGCTCCGCCCCTCCCTACTTGAAACCCGTCACCATGGTCAGCGGCGGGGTGGCCGGCGCGAAGAACCAGCTGACCAGCAGCCTGGGTGCTGCCGCCGGCTCCACCGCCGCCGGGAAGAAGGTCAACCCCCCCAAGATCAACTTCGTTGGTCAGTGAGCTCGAGGTCCCGCCTCCGTCTGTCCTCCGTCTGTCCTCCCACGTGTCCTTGGACTCTGACGCGTGTCCTTTGTCACCTGCAGGTGGAAATAAGCTCCAGACCACAGCTAAGCTCGATGAAACCAGAGCAGAGGTCAAAGTGGATTCCTCCAAGCCTGCGACCCTCTCGCCAGGTTCTCAGGACTCCAAAAGCGACGACTCTCTGTCCACGTCAGCGTTGGCGGCGCTGCAGAGCGACGTCCAGCCCGTCGGTCACGACTACGTCGAAGAAGTACGTAGAGACAAGACGGTGGGCGGCCGGGAGGGGGCCCCCCTTGAAGCCAGATCATAACGTGTGGCTGTCTCGTCTCCAGGTCCGGAACGATGAAGGCAAAGTCATCCGCTTCCACTGCAAGCTGTGCGAATGTAGCTTCAACGACCCCAACGCGAAGGAGATGCACCTCAAAGGTCGAAGGCATCGCCTGCAGTACAAGGTGAGTAACCGACAGTATGAACTCCTGAAGGACTAAGACCGTTGAGGATAACTTCCAACTACCTGCATGTAGAATTAAAGCCTCTAAGTTTAGGATTAAAAATCATTTTTCTGTATTTGAGTTGAGCTGTTTTTGATAGATTCACTTTTCAGCATTAATTCACAACATGAAATGTGTCCCACTTGAGGTGGCATTAACATCCAAGGATACAGTTTTGAACAAGATCACATGAACTTAATATTCTTTCATACGGTTTTAAACTGGTTCAGATCCAGTTTAATGTCAGAGGAAACAGTTTGTTTGAATCAAGAGTGTGATTTACATGTTATTGTGTATTTATATCATGGTTGTACATGTATTGGTTATAGTCAATATTGTGATGTGTCCAATATGTTCATCTTTTCACGCAGTGATGCTTAGTTTCTTTGCGTTTATTAGGATGAAAAACTCACTAAGTAATCTTGAAAGGAGTTACTTCCGTTTGGATTCAAACATGCTGGGGTGTTTCTCCATGTGTGTGTGTTGTACAGAAAAAGGTGAATCCAGAACTGCAGGTGGAGGTGAAGCCCAGCATCCGGGCCCGGAAGATCCAGGAGGAGAAGATGAGGAAGCAGATGCAGAAGGAGGAGTACTGGAGGAGGAGGGAGGAGGAGGAGCGCTGGAGGATGGAGATGAGGTGAGTCTGGGGGGGGGGGGGGGGGGGGGGGGGATAGGCCGGACGCTACGTTCAGAGTGTGCGAGTGCCCACACGCTGTGCTTTCTTCTCCAGGCGTTATGAAGAAGACATGTACTGGAGACGCATGGAGGACGAGCAGCACCACTGGGATGACCGCCGCCGCATGCCGGACGGAGGATACCCACCGGGGCCCCCGGGCCCCCCGGGTCTACTCGGGGTCCGGCCTGGAATACCCGGCCTGCAGCCTCAGGGCCCCATGGTACGACTTTATCAGCGTGCTGCTTCTTCGACGTATTTCATATGATGTGTCGGCTCGATTTGTTCCTGTTTTAGTACGTCAAAGTTCTTTGATAGACTGAAACGGCTCTTTACGTGTTTTAATGACCTTAAACGCACTGAGTTGAGTTGAGAATCGAACCGGTGTCCTTGAACCAGTCAGAGCTGTTTTCTTGGTGCTCGCAGCATCCGCGTCGGCCCGACTCCTCAGACGACCGCTACGTCATGACCAAGCACGCCGCCATCTACCCATCTGAGGACGAGCTGCAGTCCATCCAGAAGATCGTGTCCATCACTGAGCGAGCCCTCAAGCTGGTCTCCGACATCATCACGGACCAGGACAAGACCAAGGACGAGGACAAGGAGAAGAAGGAGCCGGCGAAAGACAGGTCTCCCAGCACTGTGAACATATGCCTGAACCAGCCCCAACTGTTTATTCAACTCAGGTTTATTCAATAGAAAAGTCTTGAGTCTCACCTTCAAAATAGAAACTGTCATCCTCCTTGTGAAAACCTCAGAACCTCTTGTAAGCAGCACTTTGAAAACCAAATGTTCTGCTGGGTCAAATGGGACTAATAAACGTGCTGGGGCCTGGTTGTTAAAAGCTTTTGTAGGTTGAATGAAGGATTTTAAACACAATTCTAGATTTAACAGGAGGCCCATTAAGAGTCTCTGTCAGGACTCTCGTTGCAGCAAATAGAATAGAATCAATAGAAGAACTTTTAAGCAGCTTCAGCGTGATAATAGAGAGTTAAAATAATCTACTCTGGAAGTGACAAATGCATGGAGCAGTTGTTCAGTGTCCCTCTGAGTCAACATGTTCCTGATTTTTGAGACATTCCAGATAAAAAAAAAAAAATGCAGATTTGTCTAATGTGGAGGCTGAATGATAAGTGCTGGTCAAAATTGACTCCCAGGTTCCTTACAGTGATACTGTAGATCACAGTAATGCTATTCAATGTTCCTATATCTTTAGATCATTTCTCTCTCAGATGTTTTGGGCCAAATATAATTTATTTTGAGTTCAGAAGCTGACAATGAAAGGTCATCCAGGCTTTTAGGTCTTCAAGACAAACTTTTGATTTAACAAGCTGATCAATTGCATCTGGTTTCATAACTAAATAGATTTGTTTATCATGTGAATAACAATGGAGGTTAATGGGGTGTTTCCTGATAATATTCCCCACAGGAAGCATATATATTATGAGGAGTAAAGGTCCTAAGACAGAACCCTGTGGAACTCCACGTGGAACTTCAGTTTCAGCTGGATTGTCGTCATTAACACAAACAAAGTGGAATCAAATATGACTTTTAAATAATTCCTCCACTTCCATCTCAGGGCCCTGAAGGGCGTGATGCGGGTCGGCGTCCTGGCCAAAGGTCTGCTTCTTCGCGGGGATAAAAACGTGAACCTGGTGCTGCTCTGCTCCGAGAAGCCCACCAAGAGCCTCCTGGCCAGCATCGTGGAGCACCTCCCCAAGCAGCTCACAGTACTGTCCTTGCATCCACACACTACCACCATCACATCACTACAGGGTCAAAGTTCACTCAACGAGAACCATAAAAAAAGTCCAGGGCCAAGTTTTTCTTGATCAGAAACAAAAACTGCACCACGTGCTCGCTGAGATAACGGCGTGTACAGTAAAAACCTGTGTTTACAGAAAGAAACATGTGAAATCATTATTTAGAATAAAGTTTCAATCCATGTGACCTGCTGGAGGCGCCATAACGCGATGCTAAAGCATTTAGCGTTGAAGCTAGTGGAGTCTTTACCATTTGTCCTTAAGCAGTCTGAAGCAGGAAATGTGAACTGATGGGACTCATCAATTCACATTTCAATAATTTCAAACAAGAACTTGTTCTCCAGAACGTTTCACATTCACGGCGCCCCCTGGAGGTCAGAAATATGTTTGAAACTGTTCAACATCCGTTGAGAGATTCTAAAATATTTGTGCTGTGAATATTTTCTGGGCGCCCTGTATATAACAATAAAGCGGGACATACCATGTGTCACCACTGAATGACAGTACCACAGGAAAACCTCCGTTACCGCTGTATTTTCTTTTCTCCAGGTGGTGACCCCAGAGAAATACGAAGTGAAGGGTTCCGAACAGGAGGCGGCCATCATCCTGACGTCCTGCGCCGAGCCACAGATGCAAGTGACAATCACGCTGACTTCCCCTGTCATCCGGGAGGAAAGTGGCCGGGACGGAGGTTGGAAACGCATCACAGCCTTTTCTCTCTCTTTTTATTCCCCTCTCTCTCTCTCTCTCTCTCTCTCTCTACCCCCTCCCCCTCTCTCTCCCCCACCTCTCTCTATCTGTAATGACTCAGTATGTGGGTTGACCCTCTGCAGAGCTCCGTCCTGCTGGCACTCCTCACTCGTCGTCGCGCTCATTCAGAGCCCGGCTGTCATTGAGACAGACAAAGCGTGCACAGTGCGTTTCGGACTGTGTGGGCTTCCATCATTGTGAAAAGAGACGAGGCGTGTGCCAGCAGTGCCGCTCTGAGGCTTTTTTCGCTCCGTGACTCTTGACTCTCAGATGCTCTTTTACCCTTTAAACAAAGCATGATCAGTGTTTGCATTGTGTTAAAGTCTAGTTCCTCCCAGGTGAGATTCTATTTTGTTTCCTGTGTTCCCAGAACGTAATCTCCATGTCTCAGTTAGCTGCAATCATTGGGAGACACTTGCACCACCAGCCATCTTTCCGCTCCAAATTCTGTGCATCAGACGAGGAGTGACAATCTCTCATTTGCAGGAGGCAGCGCCCACTCCTCCAAGATTCAATTTGGACCAGATTCTGCAAAAAAAAAAACAACAAAAAACAAAAAAATGAACCCCTCGTGAGATGATAACTGAATCAGAAAAGTCACAGCAGATTGATGTATGTAACTGTCCCACAGGAAACAAATCGTCCTTTCTGTGTACTGGTGAGCGGTTCACCATGCTGAGGTCCCTTTTCTCAAGCTGCACACACCATCACACACACACACGCACACACACACACGCACCATTCCAAATTGGGCTGGAAACCTCTGAAGTGTTTGTCCTCCAGACTTCCTGAAAGACGAGGACAAATCCTTCCGATCGGACTCATTCGCCTCCGAGAAATAATGTAGTACACGAGTCTTGGGGAAGTATGGTTACACGTTCAGGAATCTGTGGTTGCACCCGAGTTCAGTCCAGGGGGGGTTTGGGTGGGGTGGGGGTCTGATTCCAGCCTCCTGATGTTAGCTGTGCATGCAGTGATCTCCTAACCTCCCCCTTGGTTTTCTGGTAGTTCTCATGTTTTGTTTTCTCCTCTTCAGCAACCATTGCTTCCTCCTACTTTCTGATTTGCAGAGTATCCAAACCACACGCCAGCCCAGTCTGTAAAACACACACTCTGCCACTCACACACACACACTCTCACTCTCTCACACGCACACACACACACACACACACACACACACACACACACACACACAGACACACACAAAGCACTCTGTCTCCCATCAGAGGTTTACGTAGGAGCCAACAGCTTCGGAAGGATTTTTGACCAAGGTTTCCTCACACCCCAAAAACTTTGCCACACCTACTACTGCCATGTTACTTTTATTTTATTTTTTTATCGGGTCTCTCTCTTTCTGTCTCTGTCTCTCTCTCTCTGTTTCACTCTCTGTCTTCAGTTGTTTTCATTGAGGTAACCTCGAGCACAGTCTCCTGATCAAACACTACCAACTCGGTTTGGAGTCTCTGGGGTCTGGTGATTTGTGAAAACGAGCGATTCTGCTCCTGCAAAGGCGACGTGTTGTACAATATTAATGGAGGAAGATGCTCTATAATCTGGATATTAGTGGAGGAAGATGCTCTATAATCTGGATATTAGTGGAGGAAGATGCTCTATATTCTGGATGTTAGTGGAGGAAGATGTTCAATAATCTGGATGTTAGTGGAGGAAGATACTCTATAATCTGGATATTAGTGGAGGAAGATACTCTATAATCTGGATATTAGTGGAGGAAGATGCTCTATAATCCGGATGTTAGAGGAGGAAGATGCTCTATATTCTGGATGTTAGTGGAGGAAGATGCTCTATATTCTGGATGTTAGAGGAGGAAGATGCTCTATAATCTGGATGTTAGTGGAGGAAGATGCTCTATAATCTGGATGTTAGTGGAGGAAGATGCTCTATAATCTGGGTGTTAGTGGAGGAAGATACTCTATAATCTGGATATTAAAGGAGGAAGATGCTCTATATTGTGGATGTTAGAGGAGGAAGATGCTCTAAAATCTGGATGCTGGCTTTCCTTAAAGACACTCGATGCTCCCGACGGTGGGACATAGTTGTTGTTGCTGTCAGGATTAGTGAGGCTCCACATGCAGTAAACAGGAGTTCAGCTGAATGGTGACTGAGCTACCCGACTCATCCGAATATTGCTAATGTAAACAGTAGGCTAAGGGAGCAGTACAGAGGCAGCAGCAGTGCAGCTCATCAAACATTCAGAAACTGAACTGAATTCATAAAACTACTCAGTTACAAACCAACAACTTGTAATTATAGACCAAATCTGTCAAGATTTAATGATGTGTGTGGCAGTAAACATTATATTAGCAAAAAAATAATGAAAGTGAAGGACAGAGGCTTAAAAAGCGCCGATCGCCCGACCCTACAGCTCTCCAACACCGCATTCAGTTTGACCGAAAAAATTAAATTTACGTACCAGATTGACTAAACAATCTCCGCCCGTCTCCTTTGACCCCGTGTTAGTTTGTTTCCTCTTTTTCTTTTTGTGTTTTTTCTTTTTTTCTTTCAATGTCTCTAAAATGTAAAATGAGCAACCGATTGCAGGTTGTGTCAGACAGAAATGTTGGTATGTGTGGCAATGTGTTTGTTCTCTGCCAGCCTCGCTGACCTGGTCAAACACCCGTTCCTCATCACCATGTTGACACTTGAAATCCATTTTTAGATGTAACCTCGGGTATGGTGAAAGACCCAGCGGACGTCTTGGACAGGCAAAAATGCCTTGACGCTCTGGCTGCTCTGCGCCACGCTAAGTGGTTCCAGGTTCGGAACATCATTTTACTTTCTTATTGTAGCCTTATGAGATGCATTATTTATGTTTCTATTCATCTATTTATGTTCCTACACATTTGGTTTTTATTTCATAATCGAGAGGAAACCTATTGATATTGAAAGCAAGAAAACAAACCGTATATTCAAGGATGCCGCCTGCCACAAGAAGGATCTGGTTAATGTGTGCACTGATTCTTAAATCTTCAGTTCATCTGAATCCCTCGCGTGAAAACGCAAACGCTAGAAAGAACTGGCATCCTTGTATTCTCCATGAAATTTTCCAAGTCTTCGATTCTAGTTCCACGTGATTCCATAAGGCTGCACAATAACTAGCACAGAGTTGTGCCATCCAGAAGTGCTTCCATGTCTGTATTGTTTTTACTCTACTTTGTAGAATGGGGATTGAGGGAAACGGGGAATATCTGAGTAGTTTCCTGTGATTCTGCCCCCTGAGCACAAACACAGGCAAAATAACGCAGATTTCCTCGGCTCTTTCAGTCCCTATGCTCTCCTCTCAGGTGGACTCTTGTACTTTCAAGTCCCCGTTTGTGAGAATACCTGGAGAAATCTGGGATCAGGGTTTAGAAGATGGCAAGAAAGCTCCTCGTTTCTTGCGCATCTTGCAAACTTTGAGCTCCCTTACTAACTGTGAGGTACAAGACTACTGGGAATGGCAGCTGACTGCAAACTGTTATGGCTTCAACACACACGTCAAACCATACTCAAGCTTCCATTATGCACAGTAGTGTTTGGACCTCTATGACGGCACTGATTCACTTGTTTGGTCCATCTCTTGTCACCCCCGGGTCACTCCATAAACCTAACTCTATTGCATCAAAAGGCTAGAGCCAATGGTCTTCAGTCCTGCGTCATCATCATCCGGATCCTGCGAGACCTGTGCCAGCGAGTGCCCACCTGGTCACCGTTCCCTGGATGGGTGAGTCTGGTCTTCAGGCGCGCTCATAACTGGTAAACGCTTCGGCGGCGAGAATAAGACGAGAGGGTTGAAGTACGAAGTCGGGCTGACGTGGCCCGGCTCCGGTGAGAAGTAGGGATCAAATGGAACGATGTTGGGTTTCTCTGGGTGAGTGAAGTGGCTCTGATGGATCAGAACGCTACAACCTGCGACCTCCGGAACGCCACCAGCATTGACGCGTGTGGGCCCCCGGGAGACGGGCCTGTTTGCAGGTCTTTTGGATTGTTCCTCAGATTTGGTGTTTTGGTGCTTCGTCAAACCGAAGAAGGTTCCATCCGAGACTCTTTACTCCTCCTCTGTGTTCTCTGTTCTTCAGGCCATGGAGCTGCTGGTGGAGAAGGCCATCAGCAGCGCCTCGGCCCCCCTCAGCCCCGGCGATGCTCTGAGGCGCATCTTTGAATGTATTTCCTCCGGGATTTTACTCCCTGGTGAGTTGCGAGCTTTTGAGAACGGGATTGGTCGGCTCATTCAGAGGGACGCCAATCAGAAAGCTCTGGTGTTCCTGCAGGAGGACCCGGACTGGTCGACCCCTGCGAGAAGAAGCCGGTGGACACACTCGTTCCGATGGGAGAGCAGCAGAGGGAGGACATCACCTCAAGTGCCCAAGTACGTTCTCTCAAATCTCAGCAGGCGTTGGGGAGAAGTTAGGCTCAAGATGAAATGTAGAGATCGGAGCTGCTTGTGGGAGAATTGCCATCATCAGTTCCCACGTTCTCAGTTCGACAAAAAATAATTCTTATCCTGGGAAGTCAGGGGGAAAAAAACGAAATTACCAAAACAAACCATAAATATATATAAAGATGTGATGCTACCCATGACACCACCTGCTGGTACAAAGTGGTATTGTCTGCAGAGTGTGTCAATCGGTGAAACTCAGACATGACTTGGTACTTGACGTCTCTGTGCTGATTTGAGGAGGGTTCATGTTTCCATGCAGCTGATGTCCCCCGTGGGAAAACTAAAGCTTAGCTGTTTGCCCCCCCCCCCCCCCCACCCATGTCTCCGTACAGTTCGCTCTGAGGCTGCTGGCGTTCCGGCAGATCCACAAAGTCTTGGGCATGGATCCCCTGCCGCTGATCAACCCCCGCTTCAACGTCCGCAACAGCCGCAAGCGTCGCCGCGACAACAGCGACGGGACAGACAGCTTCGAGGGCGAAGGCAAAAAAGACAAGAAGGACTACGACAGCCACTAGGCCCCGCCCCCTCCGCCATCAGCGCGTGCAGAGATGTACTGAAGCGTTTGTTTGCCCGTCTCCTGTGTTTTTAGTTTCCTTAAGCCGAAAAAGACAAGCTGGTGTTTTAGTTGTAGATTTCCTGAAGTCGGGGCTCGGAGCTGCGGGGGGGTCGCTGGTGTTTTTCTTTGTGAGTCAAGAGGCAGAGGAAGTTGTTGTGTACAGTTGTTCCAGAGGCGGAGCCTTTTTTTTTCTTTTTTCTTTTTGTTCTGGATTCCTTCGCTTGAAGCTCGTGACGTTTGATGCCGTGGTCTTGTTACGTTTCAGTGCTGAGCTACACCACACCACCTGCGGGGGGCGCCGCACTCACTCATGCAGATGAACTCGAACCGTTGATAGATCTTTCTTAGTCGTGAAGTTGTCGACCCTAAAATGTAGGGGTGTTTTTTTTTTGTTTTTTTTTTTCTCGTCATTTCATTTGCATATATATGGAAGTATCTGTATAATCTATAAATAGATTTTAAAGCTTCGGTTTGTGGAAAAAGTGTTCACGTCGCTTTGTTTTGTTTTTTAACTTTTGTTTTCCTGCATATTGACAAAAAAAAAAATAGATTTTGGCTCGCTTTAACTCCATTAGGTGCTGAATGAAGTTGAGTCCTAGGGTATTTGTAGGAACCCTGCCTGTAGGGGGGTGGGGTGGGGTGGGGGGGTGTGAAGGCCCTGCAGCGTTAGCTCCTGTCGTGAATGCTTGCTGTGCTCTGCTTCATTCCAGTAGCAGAATAAACATTTCCAGATTGAAGCGCCGGCGTCTCGTTTTCTTTCAAACTCCGATCGACAGATCCTTTCTTCTGAACACGTCTTCCCAACGTCATCAAGAACATTGTTTACACAACATCAAAATGGCAACAAGACAGTATTTGTCTCGTTTCTGTTGCTAAGAACACATTTTCCAGTATGACGATGGACCTTCTGATTGGCCAAAACAGTACAATCTACACTGGACACGCCCACTTTGACCTCCATACATTAGCCTACAAAATATAACCATTATAGAAAATGTCTTATTCTGTTTCTCTTCTATGTGCAAGTTTTAATTTTACAACGTTGATTAATTTTTTTAACTTCCAAGGGGACCTGGACTCCTGATTATTAAATAAAATGTGCTTAGTCCTTTTGTGATGTAATTATTCAGACATTATTGATATTAAATCTTCAAATGAGACATTACAAGAGTTCAGTTCACGTTAAATAGTGGAGCGGTCCCGTCAGTAACCACGACACAACAACCTTTAAATACAACCTATTAAACGTCTCATGGTTTCATTGTTTCAGTGCAAAGAGGCCCTTTATGGTACAATTTCTATTTAATATCTTTTAATAAACCTGAACGACTTGGATTGTTTATCTTTATCAAACTTTCCTAAAGAGTTCTGGAAATATGTAATTTGTACATGAGACGGTTAATCTTCCTCCAGTGTGACCACTACATTTATTTTATGAGGAACAAAATCACTGACTTCTCTCAATATGAAAGGATTTGGAAGCCATTTCAACGGCTTTGGGACTCCACTGAATCATGATGTGTAATTATCCACATAGAGAAAACTTGGAACAGTGGACATTCTTCATGAGAGGCTGACCTACGAATATTACTCCCAAGAGAGACAGAGGACTAATCCAGGTCAGGTCAGACTCCCAAAAGAACATTGAACGTCTAAAGAACTGAAGGCCTCTAATCCCAGGATGTCTCAAAACAAGCCTAAACAGAAACTGGAAGAGTCTGCAAATGTCCACATTGCACATTGTTTTTATGGTGTTCAGTAAATGTTGAAAGTTTTAATGGTTGAACATCCTCAGACTAATTGTGCTTTCTACATTTATCATTAAAAAATACTTTTGAGGGACTCCCTCACCAGACCTGGCAACCCTGCTGTTAGCCACAATAAAAAGTGAAAGTAAAAAACTCCGTGGAAGAGCCAGTGCAAGTGTGGCAGCTTGACGATGATCAGACTCTGAGATTTGTTCTTTAACATGGAGTTTTGATCCAAGAAGAGGCAGTTTGTGGAAGAAGAACATCAGATTTCACAGGTGAGCTACAATGAAACTTTAAAGGTTTTGACTTCAGACATTAAACGGGAGACTTGTGGAAGTTTATAAAGTTCCCACCCTTCAAGATGGCACTTGCAGGAGCTTACTCAAAACCACATTGTTACAAGGCTTATAATGTCAGCACATATAACGCTTTCCCACTGAAAAAGTGGTCCAAAATGCATGTATATGTAGGGGTATGTGTAAAAATGTGTATATATATGGATATGTGGGTGTATATTTATAGAGATAAGTATAAATGGGTAGTATCACATTTGTATATGCTTTTAAAGGACCCATATTTCATGTTTCACAGTGCATCTTATGCTCATGTGGGATAATAATGTGGGTGATACAGTATGCAACACTCAAAACTTGTGACATTATAGTTATTTCTTGGATTGAGCTGAAGTCACCGCTCATGAAACTGGTGGTTGTCAGCTCCTCTTGTGAAGCGAGCATAGGCTGAGATAGCGCATATGGGATAATAACCTTTAATATATCTTACATGTATAAACACAAATTGAATATTATGTAAATATTTAGGAAGCTGGAAATGATCAAATTATAAAAGAATAATTTATGGAAAAGGGGTGGGATTAAATAAGTGTTTGTTAACTTCTTCTCACTCCTTTTCAAATATGTAGATCTAGTTGAGAAGTGTGGAATAATTCTGCATTATGAAATTGTTTTATATGTATGCGTATGGATATGTATGTATATATATGCGCGTCTATGTATGTGAATGTATGTATGTATGTATGTATGTGTGTGTGTGTGTGTGTATATATATATATATTTAATATAATTAATATATAAGTCAGGGGTTCTGACTTGTCTCTTCTTCTTCTCTGCAGCTCCGTCAGCCTCAGAGGCTTTCTGACATTATGGCGACTGGAACGTCTGGTGAGTTAAACTTCAATTACTTTGATAACTTAACTCCCACATAGTTTCATAAACCTTCACAGGCCTCATATACAACAGAGTTGAGAAAGAAGATATCCAGAAATAAACAGAGAAAATGTCAGGATCAGGTTAAAATGTCAGGATAAGACAACAGCTTATCAGTTCTAAAAGATCTCATTAAAAAAAAAAAAAATCTCTGATCAGCACATGATGAATGTTAATTAATGTGTTCATGTCAAACCATCGTTCCTTAAGTCCACCAGAACGCTTCTCGAACAAACCTAGAACATTTACAGGAGGTTCTGGACCCACCTGAGGGTCTCCTCCCAGGAGGACACGACTCTGTGTGCCTCATGGACCATTACAGTGTTTTCCTGTTGGAAGAAGACGATATGAAAAGACCCCACGAGACAAAACCTGGTGGACCGCCCGAGGACAGGCAATCCACCTTCAGCTGGTTGAGCGTCAGTGACAGTGACATAACTGATACAGCATCTCTCTTAAAGGCTTTTTTTATTTGAATCTACATCTGATCAGTCTGAGGTCACTCAGGTATGTGGCAGTAGTGGCCTCCAGGTTAGAGAAGCAGACTGGGGTCAAGAGGTTGCAGGTTTGAATCCCAAAGCTGATGTCTCACCATTGTGGGTCCCTGAGCATGACCTTTGAACCCCACCAACTCCCTGGAGTGCTGTAATGTGGCTGCACCGCAGCGTCCTAGACATACAATTTGTCAATATCTGAAGGGGTTAATAAAGTATGTCTAATTAATTAGTGTCTCAATCCATCTTTTGATGTCAGTTACTGAATGATTTAAATTTTTGTTGGAAATTAAAAAAAACAAACGAGGGATGGGGCCGATCCGATCCAGTATCGGGTTCTGATATGAATGTAATTCACGGATTGGAAATTTCCCATCCAACCTGCGGAGGTTTCCGATCCATGAAGCCGCATCTGTGCTTCTGCTGAAATGAGTCCACATGTGTTAATGTTCCGGCTGCTCTGCTCTGCTTGCTGCAAAATGTAGAATAGACTTTCTAAACGGAGGCGGGTCTCAATGAAACGCGGAGTAATGAGTCAGGAAGTCCATTCCACAGTTTGCAGTCACTGGAAACTTGGAGCACCAGAAGTTACATAGTAGAGCGGCCCAATCACAGCCTTGTGTTCTGTGTTGCTTTGACATTGAGTTTGAAATACTCAGAGGTGCCATAAATAAGTCTTAACTGAAAGATTTCTGAATATTTGATTCCTGTCTTTTTCCAGTTTCAGATCTTCCGCTGAAGCGCAGATGGAGCTTTCCATGGCTTCCACCTGACAGTGAGTACAACTTTCAAACCAGCAGGAGGCGCTGCAGCAGTGCTCAGTTATTGAAAGTCTGACTATGAGATAAATCCTGTGCCAATAGAAAGTAAATCTGAATTCCTTAAATCTTGATCTGAATCTTAACGTGAACTGGCCTTCCTTCAGCTAAAGGAAGTTGGTTTAGTTGTTAAATTCTGCCTCACAAAAGGTAAAGCACTAAGAAACTTGATTGTAACCCGTGTTCACCAGGACATCTACAGATTTATAATATCTGCTCCTAATGGCTGCAACAATTGACGCTGAAGGAACTTAGTATCCAGTTAACAGGGAAACCATTTGATGCATTACACCGGTCTTTGTTGCCAAAACATTAAAATCAGCAAAGTCCTCCTCTTGTAAAACACAGTAAAATGCTTGAAAACTAAAAAGTTACTTAACTTTGTTAACTTTGGCTGGAGTTCGGCAGCGTCTTGCGGTCGCCTTTTCTTCATTTCCTCCACGAGACCGTATCTGAACAACAATTCTTCGTCTTCCTCACCTTCGAACTTCTTGTCTTTCTTCATCCTCTTCCTCTCTCATCAACCCGAAAACTACTCTCTCCGCCACTGTGGCACCGTATCACTGTCTCATGCAAATGTTTGACTCGTCAAGATGGTACATGCCGTAAGGGGCGTGGCCTGCGAGTTCGGCACCGTGTTGTGGAGTCTGAACAGTCCTGCCAAACAAAAGTTTTTTTCGGCAGATTGTTGACGTCATTGCCGAGCTTTCGTCTTGTTCTTTTGGCTTCAAAAAGGGAGTATGTAGGGGCCTTAAAGCTCCTGTAAAAGCGATTAAACAACTTCATGTTGAACTCCTGATGAAATAACTTTCTTTCCAGTGTCGGAGCTGAGGGCGGTTCTGTTGGGGAACGGCTGGTCTGAGAGAACCTCAGTGGGAAACTTCCTACTGGGAGACACTAAATTCAACACGGAGGAAGAACTGAGTCAATGTGTCTGTATCGGCAGACAGTTGAAGGAAAAAACAGTCATTCTTATCAACACCCCAAACCTCCTGCACCCCAAAATCTCTCAGGAAGAACTGACACGACATGTAGACCTTTGTGTGAGGTTCTCTGATCCTGGACCTCATCTGTTCCTGCTGGTCATTCAGCCTCAAGACTTCAGTGAGCAGAACAGTCAGAGGCTTCAGTCCATCATGGAGAACTTCAGTGGGCAGTCATGGAATCATTCAGTCTTACTGATATCAACACCTGAAGAGGAAACGTCGTCGCCTCTTGAGGAAACTTTCCCCCCATTGAGAGACTTGATAAAGAAATGTAGAGTCACACTGTCGTGGAACAAAAACCTCCAACAGGAGCTGTTGACCGGCATTTGGGACATGATGAAGAAGAACAACGGAGAGCATGTGACAACAGATGTTTTCAGAGACGTACGTTCAGATTTCCTTTCTCGTTCCAAAAGTTTGAAACAAGAACCTTCGACGAGCTTCAACCAGGATCCAGTGGCAGGAAACAGTAAGTGGAAAAAAAAAACTTTTTATACTGTCAGAGGAACACACAACCTTTGAGTTTATGTGTTGTCATCATCATAATCATCATCATAATAATTTTTAAAGGTTGAGAGTTAACACGGTCATATTTATGATGAGAAGAACTGATGTAGTGCTGCCACTAACCATAAGTTTTCTAATGATTGTTTGATTAATTGACAATCTAAACGACACATTAAAATCAAAGAAGTATTTGCTATTTCATTTGGGTTCATTTTGAACACACAAAACACAAATGGTCACCTGTTAGATAACAAACGTAAACAATAAATTAAATATGATCAAATTAATAAAATGAAGCAAAACTAGAGTCGACAAATTTACCATATTCCATTGTCGGTGCATTCACCCAATTTTCTTTATATGGCGCGTGTCATGAAATTAATCATGACACGTTGATCTGGCCAGGAAGGGTGCTGGTTGATCTCATGAGCATTTTCTCTAATTCTCCAACTCCAATATTTGAAACCAGGTAAACTATTCTGGCAAATCAGGTTAATGAAAACCAGAATAAGAGACTTTATATAATGTCTAGCTGACCTGGGATGTTGATCATGTTTAAGGTTCCTGCTGTTTTCTTAAAGTGGGCATGTCCACCTGTGTTTGGATCTCTGTACATGTTTGATGAATTCAGGACTAGAAACAGAAACATTCAGCCTGGTTATTTTAAAAATGTTTTATTAATTTAATGTGTTTATAAGATGTATTTTTGTCGCAATGTTAAAGGGCAACATATGAAATATATTTCCAGCACCTACATTACACAATACTGTTACCTTGGAAATCAACAGAACACATTTAATTAGTTTCCACATTTGACACAATGATTTTTCAAGTAAGTTTATATTTTTAAACTTGTTTAAACTCCTGGTGTTAAACAGATCTTAATGAGGGAAAACAGTCACTTCCAATAAAACCTGATCTCACGTCAGCTGTGTAAATATTCTTCATTTTAAATGTTTGAAGGTGTTTAGTTCTTATCCTCACTCTTATTCATGTTTTCATTCCAGCACATGGACTCAGGATCGTCTTGTTTGGGAAAAGTGATGATAATAAAACATCACTGGGAAACATCCTCACTGGAAAACAAGAGTTTAAAGTGTTATATAAGAAGATTCTGGGATCATTAATATCTTCTGAAGAAAAACAGTGTGTCAGTGGAGAATGGAACAGAAAACCTTTCACAGTGGTGAAAACTCTAGACATCTTTAAAATGCCTGTGGAAGCAGTGAGAAAGGAGATGAAGAAATGTGTGGAGTTCTGCTCTCCAGGACCAAATGTCCTGCTGCTGCTGGTGAAGCCCTCTGAATTCACTGAAGACGACAGAAAAACTCTGATGTTCATCCTGAGTCTGTTTGGTCAGGATGTCTTCAAACACTCCATGGTTGTCCTGACCCATGAAGAAGAGCGTCATGACACAGTAGACCAACTTATCCAGGACTGCCGGCAAAACGTTCACAGCATGGATTCTCACAAAAATGAGGTCCAACAGTTAATAAAGAAAATGGAAGCTATCGTGAGCACCCAGAGAGGAGAGTTTCTGGTAGTAGATAAACAAACAGATGTTCTCGCACTGAAAAGAAAACAGCAACCTTGTGTGAACCTGGTGTTGTTTGGCAGAAGAGGACCAGGAAAGACATCAGCAGTCAAAGCTATACTGGGACAAGGGAGGTTTGGACCAGCTACCAAGTCCTCAGAGTGTGTCAGAACCCAGGGAGAGGTGTGTGGGCGGTGGGTCTCTGTGGTGGAGCTGCCTGCTTTGTATGGAAGACCTCAGGAGGAGGTGATGGAGGAGTGTCTCAGGTGTGTCTCCCTCTGTGATCCTGAAGGTGTCCACGCCTTCATCCTGGTCCTACCTGTGGGTCCACTCACTGATGAGGACAAGGTAGAGGTACAGACCATCCAGAAGACCTTCAGCTCTCAAGTCAATGACTTCACCATGATTTTGTTCACTGTGGACTCAGATCCTTCAGCTATTGACTTTCAAGAGGAAAACAAGGAGCTACAAAAGTTGTGTGAGGGCTGTAGTGGGAAACCTTTTGGTCTCAACATTAATGGAAGACAAGAGCTTTCAAGGTTATTCTATAATGTAGATACAATGAGACGAGACAGTAATGGACCAGACTCCTACACAAGGACAATGTTTGATCATGTCCAAATGACAAAAATCATCCAACAAGAGAAGAACATCAACCTGCTTCAGTCTGAACTCGAGGACCTGAAAGCAAAGAACACAGGCAGCTGTAAGTACATTACCTATTATTTCTGTCTTTAACAGGACATCACCTCTCAGCACAACATTGTTCTGTTGTTTTATGGTAATGTGTGATCATCTTTCACAGGTGATGAGGAGCAACAGAACACAGAGTGTCTCCGGATTGTTCTTGTCGGGAAGACTGGCAGTGGAAAGAGCTCATCAGGAAACACCATCCTGGGAAGAAAGGAGTTTAGCGCTGAACTTAGAGGACAATCAGTCACTAAATGTTGTCAGAAAGCTGTGGGTGAAGTAGACAATCGTACGATCGCTGTGGTTGATACTCCTGGACTGTTTGACAACAGTTTGTCCAATGAAGAGGTAAAGGATGAGATGGTGAAATGTGTGAGTCTTCTGGCTCCAGGACCACACGTCTTCTTGTTGGTGGTAAAAATCGGCAGATTTACACCAGAAGAGAAAGAAACACTGAAACTCATCAAGGAAGGATTTGGAAAGAAATCTCTGCACTATGCCTTCATTCTGTTAACGGGAGGAGATGATCTGGAAGCAGATGGGATGTCAGCAGAAGAATACATTAGAGATAAATGTGACGATTCATTGAAGCGTCTGATTGACGACTGTGGAGGAAGATACCATGTGTTCAACAATCGTGACCCAAACCCAAATCAAGTCAAGCAGCTGATAGCAAAGATCGACACCATGGTGAAGACAAGCGGAGGCGACTGCTTCACCAATGAGATGCTGCAAGAAGCTGAGGCGGCTATAAAGAAAGAAATGGAAAAGATCTTGAAGGAGAAAGAAGAAGAGATGAAGCGAGAGAGGGAGGAGATGGAAAAAAAGCATCAGGATGAAATGCAGAAGATGACGATGAGAATGGAGGAACAAAGAGCCGAGCTGGAAGAAGAGAGAAAACTGATGAAAGCACAACTGAATGAAAAGGAGGAAAACATAAGAGAAGAGCACGAGCTGAGAAAGAAAGAACAGGAGGAGAGAGAAAAAGAAGACAAGAAAGCGAAACATCAGGAAGAAGTTCAAAGACGAGAGTGGGAACAGAAGCTTGAAGTTTTAGAGAAGAAGATAAAAAATGAATCTGAACAAAAAGAGTCCATTGATAAAAAACTGGTGGAGACTCGAGAGGAGATGAGGAAGGAGCGAGAGATCTGGGAAAATAAAAGAAAAGAGTGGTGGGAGGAAAGAAACAAAGAACATGAAGAAATGCGACAAACGGAGAAAGATAAACTGTTAAAGCTTCAGGAAGAATTTGAGCAGGATAAAGAAAAATATGAAAACAAAAGAAGAGAAGATGATGAAAAGAAAAGGAAAGAAGAGGAGAGGAAGAGACAAGAATTACAAGAAAACCACAAGAAAGAATTAGAGAATATGAAAAAGAAGCATGAAGACGAGGCCAGAGAACAAGCTGAGAAATTCAATGAATTCAAGACCAACAAAGAAAATGAAATCAAAGCTTTACTGAAAAATCAGCAGGAGCAAAACAAGAAAAATGAAGAGACAGAAACAGGCTTGAAAAGCAAAATGAATGAACTGCAGGTCAAACATAAAGAAGAGCTGACTGACATGACTCTTGTCATCATGAACCAACAACAAGCAAATCATGAAAAGCTGCAAAAGCTTCAAACAAAACACAAAGATGACCTGAATAAGGTCTATTTTGATCTAAAGACAAGTTTAGATAAAAAGATCACAGAGGAAATCGATCGTGTGAAGAAAGTACATCGAGATGAAATAGAAGCGTTAGAGAAGGAACCTCAAACAGAGAACAAAGAACAGAGAAAGGCTGAAATGAAAAAAAGGCATGAAGACGAAATTAAAACTCTGAGAACAAAAGTGGAGGATAAACACAAACAAACCAGGAAGAAAGAAATGGATGAACTACAGAAACAATATGATGAAGAGATGAATGAATTCAAAAAGAAAATTTTAAATGAGATGAAAACAGATACTGTGTCAAAAACACACAGTGAAGACATGAACACACTGTACCAGAAAATCAGAGATGGAGAGGAAGTGAAAGAGTTTGAGGGATGGGGCTGTACGATTTCATGAATTTGATCAGACATCAGTGTAGATTCACCAAAGTACAAAGTGCCGCCTCTGTATTTCTTCTACCTTCCTGCTCAACATGACCCTTCATGTTCTACTTTTCTATTTGAACTGTGAACCAAGAGATGAAAAACACCGACCAGGTACTGAACTCTACAATCTAGAAAGTCACTGCTGGAAACTTCTTCTCTTGTTTCTCCTCAAAGAAAATGTGTGGAACTTCTAATGGGAAGATGTTTCCATCCATCCATCCATCCATCCATCCGTCCATCCACCCATCCATCCATCCATCAATGGGTAGTAGTAGAAAATGCAGCAGTGGTCCAGTAAGTAAATCAATTATTAAATAAATGATGTGTGTAAATTATGTAAATAAACATTTATAGAAGAAAAGCTGTTAAATTCAAGAGGAAGCAGCAAAACTTGTTGGACCTGCATCGTTACCATTGATCTACTCGGAACATGGACAGAAATATTAACTACTACCGTAGTACTTATGTGTGTCTCTGAAAAGTTAAGTTGTGGAAAAACACCCGAAATGCAATGAAAGTGTCATCTAAGATACCTGAACTCCTCCACCTGCGGAAAGTTTCCTCTCTCTTCCTGTGATGTTCACATTTATCTCAAGTTATGAAAGAACCGATAATCTAACAAATGCCTGACTCAAACTCACAGCTACGACTTCATCTCATGATTGTTCTGTTAATTTTCTATTTGTTTCTATTTGTTCTGAAACATTCATATCTGACGTTGACACAAGAGAGTGATGTTTCACTCTGATTAAATGTTGCTAATGTAAATAAGAGGAAACATCCATCCATGAGTAGAAGTTCTATTTGTTTTGCTGAAGCTGTATAACCTGCTGCAGTTTGAGTGAATGCTTTACAGAAACACAGTGACTCACCGCTGATCACATGTAAATATTAAAGCTGTGTCATCTCTTCACGTCATGTGAGCTTAAAGGGGTCATATTGACAAAATTCACAGACACAGCAGATTCTGAATGCAGCTCCTCTGATCCAGACTTTTCTGAATTCACTCAAAAACATCAACTGAGGCTGTTGTTTAACTTGCATATCAGAAATATGTTTGATTAATATGTGCATATTGAGTTTTTCTTTGTTAAATGGTTCATTCTAATACATGTTGTTCAGATAACATAATCAAAAGGGACTGATATGATTAAATTACATTAATTCAACAATTTATTTTTTATTACGATGAATGTAAACATTCCTGAAGATTTTCCAGAGGACAAACCGCACGCGCGCGCGCACACACACACACACACACACACACTTCCACTCCTCATTGATGAGATTTGCTGCTGATTTTTCTTATTTTCTGCTATTTGTTCTGTCAATGATCAAAATCATGTTGTTTTTCGTTTTTTTTGTTTATTTTTTCTTCCCTTTTGTTTTTGCTTTTGTTATCATTGTTGCGATTATTTTGGTTTTTGCTCTGTTGTTGCTCAGGCTGGTTTAATCTCATGGCAGTTGGAAAATATTTGGATCACTGTGATTAAAATGTATTATAAAGAAAAAGAAAAACATATATGTTGCACTGACAAGGGTATTGTATGTATCTCCCCACCAAGTCTATCTCTGTCTTTCCTCTCCTCTCCTCTATCCTTTCACCCCAACCGGTCCACAGAATTCCTCCACCTCTGACTCTGGTTTCTACAAATGTTTCTCCCTGTTGGAGGAGTTTTTCTTTCCACAGTTGCAAACAAACCTGCTGCTCATGTGGATATGTTGGGCTTTTCTATTTTCTCTTTAAAAGCACATTGGAATGACTGTAATGCATTTAAAAATGTCTTTTTTTAATTAGAAAAAAAGAAGAAGATTTGATGGGACAAGTGGGACTTTAATAAACTGGGACTTTAACAAGTGACACTGGACTGATGAAGTGTTTTTTTTTCAGAGTTCAGGTGAAGTGAAAAGCAGCAGAGCTCAGTGGATCCCACAATGACGTGCTAAAGAGTGAGGTGAAAGGTCATCAGTTCAAAGAGCAGAAATACAGAGGAGGATGGTGACGAGGGGAAGGAAGACTGAATATCTGGACAGAGCAGGTGCTGAGGCTCGTTTTATTAGAGAACAGGGAACACAGGAATCCAAGAACGTGAAGGATCTCAGAGAACTCCGGGATCGTAGTAACACAGAAAACACAGATTAACCAGAAGACGACACACACAGCAGAGACCAGGTGAAGAGAATCACACATCAGGGCAGGGGACAGCAATCAGACATGAGGAGGGACCTAAATGTCCAAACTAACTGACATGAAGAAATCTAGATCTACAGGTTATATTCTGAGCACTCCAAAGTATTTAAGTTATAGTAGTTTTCTGACGAAGCAGATCCAAAACTATCAGAGGTGGATTTAAAACACATATCGAGTCATTCATAAGACCAACTCGTGTGGAGCAGCCTGTGGCCACCAGGGGGCGCCAGCAGAACATCATAGTTCCATCAGAACGTCAGAGAACTCCTCTTTCACCCACAGTCCTCCTCCTCCCTTTCTTCTTTCTCCTCCTTACTTATCATCCCCCCTCCTGCTCCTCCTCTTCTCAATGAACGATGAAATAAAAATAAATTGTTCTGCATGTGGCCCTAGAATAAAGTTTGAAATGAAGTTTGACCCCATGTGAGTCAGAGCAAGGATACATTTTGGAGGAATTAGTTAATAAAATCAAGGGGATTTCTAATTTCTTTATTGAAATGTGTCTGCTCACACAGGGTGAGTACAACTGAAACTCGGAGTTGAAGCTTATTCCTTCAATAGAAATATTAAAATGTTATTATGAACTAGTCTGAGTGACACAAATGTTTCTTCTCTCTGTTATAACATTGCAGTGGTCACGGCCTCTTTTTTTCGGGTACTGACAGTTCATAAAATCCACAACAATTCGACTGGAAATGTTTTATTCAGGTGCAGGTGTCGACCCCTGCGAGAAGAAGCCGGTGGACACACTCGTTCCGATGGGAGAGCAGCAGAGGGAGGACATCACCTCAAGTGCCCAAGTACGTTCTCTCAAATCTCAGCAGGCGTTGGGGAGAAGTTAGGCTCAAGATGAAATGTAGAGATCGGAGCTGCTTCTGGGAGAATTGCCATCATCAGTTCCCACGTTCTCAGTTTGACAAAAAATAATTCTTATCCTGGAAAGTCAGGGAAAAAAAACAAAACTACCAAAACAAACCATAAATGCATATAAAGATGTGATGCTACCCATGACACCACCTGCTGGTACAAAGTGGTATTGTCTGCAGAGTGTGTCAATCAGTGAAACTCAGACATCACTTGGTACTTGACGTCTCGGTGCTGATTTCAGGAGGTTGTGAGCTCCTGTCGTGAATGCTTGCTGTGCTCTGCTTCATTCCAGTAGCAGAATAAACATTTCCAGATTGAAGCGCCGGCGTCTCGTTTTCTTTCAAACTCCGATCGACAGATTCTTTCTTCTGAACACGTCTTCCCAACGTCATCAAGTACCGGTACATTGTTTACACAACGTCAAAATGGCAACAAGACAGTATTTGTCTCGGTTCTGTTGCTAAGAACACATTTTCCAGTATGACGATGGACCTTCTGATTGGCCAAAACAGTACAATCTACACTGGACACGCCCACTTTGACCTCCATACATTAGCCTACAAAATATAACCATTATAGAAAATGTCTTATTCTGTTTCTCTTCTATGTGCAAGTTTTAATTTTACAACGTTGATTAATTTTTTTAACTTCCAAGGGGACCTGGACTCCTGATTATTAAATAAAATGTGCTTAGTCCTTTTGTGATGTAGTTATTCAGACATTATTGATATTAAATCTTCAAATGAGACATTACAAGAGTTCAGTTCACGTTAAATAGTGGAGCGGTCCCGTCAGTAACCACGACACAAAAACCTTTAAATACAACCTATTAAACGTCTCATGGTTTCATTTGTTTCAGTGCAAAGAGGCCCTTTATGGTACAATTTCTATTTAATATCTTTTAATAAACCTGAACGACTTGGATCGTTTATCTTTATCAAACTTTCCTAAAGAGTTCTGGAAATATGTAATTTGTACATGAGACGGTTAATCTTCCTCCAGTGTGACCACTACATTTATTTTATGAGGAACAAAATCAGGTCAGGTCAGACTCCCAAAAGAACATAGAACATCTAAAAAACTGAAGCCCTCAGTAATCCCAGGATGTCTCAAAACAAGCCTAAACAGAAACTGGAGGAGTCTGCAAATGTCCACATTGTGCATTTTTTATAGTGTTCAGTAAATATTGAAAGTTTTAATGGTTGAACATCCTCAGACTAATTGTAGTTTCTACATTTATCATAAAAAAAATGAATACTTTCGAGGGACTCCCTCACCAGACCTGGCAACCCTGCTGTTAACCACAATTAAAAGTGAAAGTAAAAACAGTCTTCTGTGGAAGAACCAGTGCAGGTGTGGCAGCTTGACGATGATCAGACTCTGAGATTTGTTCTTTCATATGGAGTTTTGATCCAAGAAGAGGCAGTTTGTGGAAGAAGAACATCAGATTTCACAGGTGAGCTACAATGAAACTTTAAAGGTTTTGACTTCAGACATTAAACGGGAGACTTGTGGAAGTTTATAAAGTTCCCACCCTCCAAGATGGCGCTTGCAGGAGCTTACTCAAAACCACATTGTTACAAGGCTTCTAATGTCAGCACGTATAACGCTTTCCCACTGAAAAAGTGGTCCAAAATGCATGTATATGTAGGGGTATGTGTAAAAATGTGTATATATATGGATATGTGGGTGTATATTTATAGAGATAAGTATAAATGGGTAGTATCACATTTGTATATGCTTGACCCATATTTCATGTTTCACAGTGCATCTTATGCTCATGTGGGATAATAATGTGGGTGATACAGTATGCAACACTCAAAACTTGTGACATTATAGTTATTTCTTGGATTGAGCTGAAGTCACCGCTCATGAAACTGGTGGTTGTCAGCTCCTCTTCCGCCACCTCCCCCTATTTAGGACGCTGGAAATGATCAAATTATGAAACAATAATTGATAGAAAAGGGGTGGGATTAAATAAGTGTTTGTTCACTTCTTCTCACTCCTTTTCAAATATGTAGCTCTAGTTCAGAAGTATGGAATAATTCTGCTTTATGAAATTGTTTTATATGTATGCGTATGGATATGTATGTATATATATGCGCGTCTATGTATGTGAATGTATGTATGTATGTATGTGTGTGTGTGTGTGTGTGTGTATATATGTGTGTATATATATATATATATATATATATATATATTTATTTAATATAATTAATATATAATTCAGGGGTTCTGACTTGTCTCTTCTTCTTCTCTGCAGCTCCGTCAGCCTCAGAGGCTTTCTGACATTATGGCGACTGGAACGTCTGGTGAGTTAAACTTCAATTACTTTGATAACTTAACTCCCACATAGTTTCATAAAGCTTCACAGGCCTCATATACAACAGAGTTGAGAAAGAAGATATCCAGAAATAAACAGAGAAAATGTCAGGATCAGGTTAAAGTGTCAGGATAAGGCAACAGCTTATCAGTTCTAAAAAAATCTCATAAAAAAAAAAAAATCTCTGATCAGCACATGATGAATGTTTATTAATGTGTTCATGTCAAACCATCGTTCCTTAAGTCCACCAGAACGCTTCTAGAACAAAACTAGAACATTTACAGGAGGTTCTGGACCCACCTGAGGGTCTCCTCCCAGGAGGACACGACTCTGTGTGCCTCATGGACCATTACAGTGTTTTCCTGTTGGAAGAAGACGATATGAAAAGACCCCACGAGACAAAACCTGGTGGACCACCCGAGGACAGGCAATCCACCTTCAGCTGGTTGAGCGTCAGTGACAGTGACATAGCTGATACAGCATCTCTCTTAAAGGCCTTTTTTATTTGAATCTACATCTGATCAGTCTGAGGTCACTCAGGTATGTGGCAGTAGTGGCCGCCAGGTTAGAGAAGCAGACTGGGGTCAAGAGGTTACAGGTTTGAATCCCAAAACTGATGTCTCACCAGTGTGGGTCCCTGAGCGTGACCTTTGAACCCCACCAACTCCCTGGAGTGCTGTAATGTGGCTGCACCGCAGCGTCCTAGACATACAATTGGTCAATAATATATGTCTAATTAATTAGTGTCTCAATCCATCTTTTGATGTCAGTTTCTGAATGATTTACATTTTTGCTGGAAATTAAAAAAATAAAACGAGGGATGGGGCCGATCCGATCCAGTATCGGGTTCCAATATGGATGTACATTAATTCACGGATCCGAAATTTCTGATCCAACCTGCGGAGGTTTCCGATCCATGAAGCCGCATCTGTGTTTCTGCTGAAATGAGTCTACATGTGTTTTTGTTCCGGCTGCTCTGCTCTGCTCGCTGCAAAACTTTCTAAACGGAGGCGGGTCTCAATGAAACGCGGAGTAATGAGTCAGGAAGTCCATTCCACAGTTTGCAGTCACTGGAAACCTGGAACACCAGAAGTTACGTAGTAGAACGGCCCGATCACAGCCTTGTGTTCTGTGTTGCTTTGACATTGAGTTTGAAATACTCGGAGGAGCCATAAATTAGTCTTAAGTGAAAGATTTATGAATATTTGATTCCTGTATCTTTTTCCAGTTTCAGATCGTCCGCTGAAGCGCAGAAGCAGCTTTCCATTTCTTCCACCTAACAGTGAGTACAACTTTCAAACCAGCAGGAGGCGCTGCAGCAGTGCTCAGTTATTGAAAGTCTGACTATGAGATGAATCCTGTGCCAATAGAAAGTAAATCTGAATTTCCTTAAATCTTAATCCGAATCGTAATGTGAACTGGCCTTCCTTCAGCTGAAGGAAGTCGGTTTAGTTGTTAAATTCTGCCTCACAAAAGGTAAAGCACTAAGAAACTTGATTGTAACCCGTGTTCACCAGAACATCTACAAATTTATAATATCTGCTCCTACTGGCTGCAACAACTGACGCTGAAGGAACTTAGTATCCAGTTAACAGGGAAACCATTTGATGCATTACACCGGTCTTTGTTTGCCAAAACATTAAAATCAGCAAAGTCCTCCTTTTGTAAAACACAGTAAAATGCTTGAAAACTAAAAAGTTACTTAACTTTGTTAACTTTGGCTGGAGGTCTCTTGGGCAGAAAAATGATGCCCAACAAAATGACGTCACTTCCGCCGGTGGGCTCCTTTTGGTCGAACAAATTTATGTCTGCAGTGCCGGCCGTCCTGACCGAACTCTGTAGGAACCGCACTGCCGAAACTTCAACGTGGACGTGTGCTGTGCATGCGTGTTCAAGCTCGCTACTCACTATCATTCATATTTTAATCATATTTAGCTTCTAACATTGCTACTGTCTGAGCGCCACAGGTCTTTAAAATGCCGTGATGCCCCTGAACGCATCACTCAAAGCGGTCAGCTCCTGCAGTTAAAACCGGACAAACGTCGCGCTCGTATAAAAACTCTCTCTTTTATTACTGAAACAGTTCAGAGAAATGTATTTCTGAAAGCACAGAAGGCGAGGAATAAACTGTGCAGCTGAAAAGTGAAAAGGCCGCTACACAGACGTATGGCTGCTGTGAGGGGGCGTGGCCTGCGAGTTTGGCAGCGTCTTGCGGTCGCCTTTTCTTCATTTCCTCCACGAGACCGTATCTTAACAACAATTCTTCTTCTTGCTCAGCTTCGAACTTCTTGTCTTTCTTCATCCTCTTCCTCTCTCATCAACCCGAAAACTACTCTCTCCGCCACTGTGGCACCCTATCGCTGTCTCATGCAAATGTTTGACTCGTCAAGATGGTACATGCCGTAAGGGGCGTGGCCTGCGAGTTCGGCCCGTGTTGTGGAGTCTGAACAGTCCTGCTGAACAAACGTTTTTTTCGGCAGCTTGTTGACGTCATTGCCGAACTTTCGTCTTGTTCTTTTGGCTTCAAAAAGGGAGTATGTAGGGGCCTTAAAGCTCCTGTAAAAGTAATTAAACAACTTCATGTTGAACTCCTGATGAAATAACTTTCTTTCCAGTGTCGGCGCTGAGGGCGGTTCTGTTGGGGAACAGCTGGTCTGAGAGAAACTCAGTGGGAAACTTCCTACTGGGAAAAACCAGATTCAACACGGAGGAAGAACTGAGTCAATGTGTCCGTATCAGCAGAGAGTCGAAGGACAAAACAGTCATTCTTATCAACACCCCAAACCTCCTGCACCCCAACATCTCTCTGACAGAACTGACAGGACATGTAGACCTTTGTGTGAGGTTCTCTGATCCTGGACCTCATCTGTTCCTCCTGGTCATTCAGCCTCAAGACTTCAGCGAGGAGAACAGTCAGAGGCTTCAGTCCATCATGGAGAACTTCAGTGAGCAGTCATGGAATCATTCAGTCTTACTGATATCAACACCTGAAGAGGAAACGTCGTCGCCTCTTGAGGAAACTTTCCCCCCATTGAGAGACTTGATAAAGAAATGTAGAGTCACACTGTCGTGGAACAAAAACCTCCAACAGGACCTGTTGACCTGCATTTGGGACACGATGAAGGAGAACAACGGAGAGCATGTGACAACAGATGTTTTCAGAGATGCAAATTCAGATTCATCTTCTGGTTCCCAAAGTTTGAAACAAGAACCTTCGACGAGCTTCAACCAGGATCCAGTGGCAGGAAACAGTAAGTGGAAAAAAAACTTTTTATACTGTCAGAGGAACACACAACCTTTGAGTTTATGTGTTGTTATCATCATCATCATCATCATCATCATCATAATCATCATCATCATTTTTAAAGGTTGAGAGTTAACACGGTCAGACTTATTGATAAGAAGAACTGATGTAGTGCTGCCACTAACCATAATTTTTCTAATGATTGTTTGATTAATTGACCAATCTAAACAACACATTAAAATCAAAGAAGTATTTACTATTTCATTTGGGTTCATTTTGAACACACAAAACACAAATGGTCACCTGTAAGATAACAAACGTAAACAATAAATTAAATATTATCAAATTAATAAAATGAAGCAAAACTAGAGTCGACAAATTTACCATATTCCATTGTTGGTGCATGCACTCAATTTTCTTTATATGGCGCGTGTCATGAAATTAATCATGACACGTTGATCTGGCCAGGAAGGGTGCTGGTTGATCTCATGAGCATTTTCTCTAATTCGCCAACTCCAATATTTGAAACCAGGTAAACTATTCTGGTAAATCAGGTTAATGAAAACAGAATAAGAGACTTTATATAATGTCGAGCTGACCTGGGATGTTGATCATGTTTAAGGCTCCTGCTGTTTCCTTAAAGTGGGCATGTCCACCTGTGTTTGGATCTTTGTACATGTTTGATCAATTCAGGACTAGAAACAGAAACATTCAGCCTGGTTATTTTAAAAATGTTTTATTAATTTAATGTGTTTATAAGATGTATTTTTGTCGCAATGTTAAAGGGCAACATATGAAATATATTTCCAGCACCTACATTACACAATACTGTTACCTTGGAAATCAACAGAACACATTTAATTAGTTTCCACATTTGACACACTGATTTTTCAAGTCAGTTTATATTTTTGAATTTATTTAAACTCCTGGTGTTAAACAGATCTTCATGAGGGAAAACAGTCACTTCCAATAAAACCTGACCTCACGTCAGCTGTGTAAATATTCTTCATTTTAAATGTTTGAAGGTGTTTGGTTCTTATCCTCACTCTTATTCATCTTTTCATTCCAGCACATGGACTCAGGATCGTCTTGTTTGGGAAAAGTGATGATAAGAAGACATCACTGGGAAACAGCCTCACTGGAAAACAAGAGTTTAAAGTGCCATCTAAATATTATGGAGGAAAACAGTGTGTGTCTGTCAGTGGAGAATGGAACAGAAAACCTTTCACAGTGGTGAAAACTCCAGACTTCTATAAAATGCCTGTGGAAGCAGTGAGAAAGGAGATGAAGAAATGTGTGGAGCCCTGCTCTCCAGGACCAAATGTCCTGCTGCTGCTGGTGAAGCCCTCTGAATTCACCGAAGACGACAGAAAAACTCTGATGTTCATCCTGAGTCTGTTTGGTCAGGATGTCTTCAAACACTCCATGGTTGTCCTGACCCATGAAGAAGAGCGTCATGACACAGTAGACCAACTTATCCAGGACTGCCGGCAAAACGTTCACAAAATCTCTGACAGGAAGGATCCTCCCAAAAATGAGGTCCAACAGTTGATGCAGAAAATGGAAGATATAGTGAGCACCCAGAGAGCAGAGTTTCTGATCATAGATAAAGAAACAGATGTTCCAGCAGGGAAAAGAAAACAGCAACCTTGTGTGAACCTGGTGTTGTTTGGCAGAAGAGGAGCAGGAAAGACGTCAGCAGTCAATGCTATACTGGGACAAGGAAGGTTTGGACCAGCTGCCAACTCCTCAGAGTGTGTCAGAACCCAGGGAGAGGTGTGTGGGTGGTGGGTCTCTGTGGTGGAGCTGCCTGCTTTGTATGGAAGACCTCAGGAGGAGGTGATGGAGGAGTGTCTCAGGTGTGTCTCCCTCTGTGATCCTGAAGGTGTCCACGCCTTCGTCCTCGTCCTACCTGTGGGTCCACTCACTGATGAGGACAAGGGAGAGTTACAGACCATCCAGAAGACCTTCAGCTCTCAAGTCAATGACTTCACCATGATTCTGTTCACTCTGGACTCAGATCCTTCAACTATTGACTTTGGAGAGGAAAACAAGGAGCTACAAAAGTTGTGTGAGGGTCGTAGTGGGAAACCCTTTGGTCTCAACATTAATGGAAGACAAAAGCTTTCAAGGTTATTTTATAATGTAGATACAATGAGACGAGACAGTAATGGACCAGACTCCTACACAAGGACAATGTTTGATCATGCCCAAATGAGAAAAATCAACCAACAAGAGAAGAACATCAACCTGCTTCAGTCTGAACTCGAGGACCTGAAAGCAAAGAACACAGGCAGCTGTAAGTACATTACCTATTATTTCTGTCTTTAACAGGACATCACCTCTCAGCACAACATTGTTCTGTTGTTTTATGGTAACGTGTGATCATCTTTCACAGGTGATGAGGAGAAACAGAACACAGAGTGTCTCCGGATTGTTCTTGTCGGGAAGACTGGCAGTGGAAAGAGCTCGTCAGGAAACACCATCCTGGGAAGGAAGGAGTTTAAAGCTCGAGCTGGAGGAAAATCAGTCACTAAACGTTGTCAGAAAGCTGTGGGTGAAGTAGACAATCGTACGATCGCTGTGGTTGATACTCCTGGACTGTTTGACAACAGTTTGTCCAATGAAGAGATAAATGATGAGATGGTGAAATGTGTGAGTCTTCTGGCTCCAGGACCACACGTCTTCTTGTTGGTGGTAAAAATCAGCAGATTCACACCAGAAGAGAAAGAAACACTGAAACTCATCAGGGAAGGATTTGGAAAGAAATCTCTGCACTATGCCTTCATTCTGTTAACGGGAGGAGATGATCTGGAAGCAGATGAGGTGTCAGCAGAAGAATACATTAGAGATCAATGTGACGATTCATTTAAGAGTCTGATTGCCGACTGTGGAGGAAGATACCATGTGTTCAACAATCGTGACCCAAACCCAAATCAAGTCAAGCAGCTGATAGCAAAGATCGACACCATGGTGAAGACAAGCGGAGGCGACTGCTTCACCAATGAGATGCTGCAAGAAGCTGAGGCAGCTATAAAGAAAGAAATGGAAAAGATCTTGAAGGAGAAAGAAGAAGAGATGAAGCGAGAGAGGGAGGAGGTGGAAAAAAAGCATCAGGATGAAATGCAGAAGATGATGATGAGAATGGAGGAACAAAGAGCTGAGCTGGAAGAAGAGAGAAAATGGATGAAAGCAGAACTGAATGAAAAGGAGGAAAACATCAGAAAAGAGCACGAGCTGAGAAAGAAAGAACAGGAGGAGAGAGAAAAAGAAGACAAGAAAGCGAAACATCAGGAAGAAGTTCAAAGACAGGAGTGGGAACAGAAGCTTGAAGTTTTAGAGAAGAAGATAAAAAATGAATCTGAACAAAAAGAGTCCATTGACAAAAAACTGGTGGAGTCTCGAGAGGAGACGAGGAAGGAGCGAGAGGTCTGGGAAGAGAAAAGAAAAGAGTGGTGGGAGGAAAGAAACAAAGAACATGAAGAAATGCGACAAAAGGAGAAAGATAAACTGTTAAAGCTTCAGGAAGAATTTGAGCAGGATAAAGAAAAATATGAAAACAAAAGAAGAGAAGATGATGAAAAGAAAAGGAAGGAAGAGGAGAGGAAGAGACAAGAATTACAAGAAAACTACAAGAAAGAATTAGAGAATATGAAAAAGAAACATGAAGACAAGGCCAGAGAACAAGCTGAGAAGTTCAATGAATTCAAGATCAACAAAGAAAAGGAATTCACAGCTTTAATAGAGGAACATTTGAACTATGTGATCGAACTGAAGAGAATGCACTTGGATGAACAGCAGGAGCAAAACAAGAAAAGTGAAGAGACAGAAACAAACCTGAAACGCAAAATGAATAAACTGCAGGTCAAACATAAAGAAGAGCTGACTGACATGACTCTTGTCTTCATGAAACAACAACAAACAAATCATGAAAAAGTGCAAAAGCTTCAAACAAAACACAAAGATGACCTGAATAAGCTCTATTTTGATCTAAAGACAAGTCTAGATAAAAAGATCACAGAGGAAATCGATCGTGTGAAGAAAGTACATCGAGATGAAATAGAAGCATTAGAGAAGGAACCTGAAACAGAAAACAAAGAACAGAGAACGGCTGAAATGAAAAACAGGCATGAAGAAGAAATTAAAACTCTGAGAACAGAAGTGGAGGACAAACACAAACAAACCAGGAAGAAAGAAATGGATGACCTACAGAAACAACATGATGAAGAGATGAATGAATTCAAAAAGAACATTTTAAGTGAGGTGAAAAAGAAACGGGAAACAGAAACTAAGTTACAAAAACAACAAGATGATGAGATGAACACACTGTACCAGAAAATCAAAGATGGAAAGGAAGTGGAAGAGTTTGAGAAACTGAGGAAAAAACAAGAAGAAGAAATGAAGAAACTAAATGAGAAACTTCTTCCACCGTGGTATAATCCAAAGAGGTGTCTTCCAGAGAAGTGTACGATTTCATGAATTTGATCAGACGTCAGTGTGGATTCACCAAAGTACAAAGTGCTGCCTCTGTATTTCTTCTACCTTCCTGCTCAACGTGACCCTTCATGTTTTACTTTTCTATTTGAACTGTGAACCAAGAGATGAAAAACACCGACCAGGTACTGAACTCTACAATCTAGAAAGTCACTGCTGGAAACTTCTTCTCTTGTTTCTCCTCAAAGAAAATGTGTGGAACTTCTAATGGGAAGATGTTTCCATCCATCCATCCATCCACCCATCCATCCATCCATCTATCGATCCATCTATCCATCATCCATCCATCCATCCATCCATCCATCCATCCATCCATCAATGGGTTGTAGTAGAAAATACAGCAGTGGTCCAGTAAGTAAATCATTTATTAAATAAATGATGTGTGTGTAAATTATGTAAATAAACATTTACAGAAGAAAAGCTGTTAAATACAAGATGAAGCAGCAAAACTTGTTGGACCTGCATCGTTACCATCGATCTACTCGGAACATGGACAGAAATATTAACTACTACTGTAGTGCTTATGTGTGTCTCTGAAACATTAAGTTGTTGTGGAAAAACACCCGAAATGCAATGAAAGTGTCGTCTACCTGAATTACCTGTGATTTTTTTTTTTGCTTCTATGTATCTGAAACATTCATATCTGACGTTGACACAAGAGAGTGATGGTTTCACTCTGATTAAATGTTGCTAATGTAAATAAGAGGAAACATCCATCCATGAGTAGAAGTTCTATTTGTTTTGCTGAAGCTGTATAACCTGCTGCAGATTGTGTGAATGCTTTACAGAATTCATTCAAAAACATCAACTGAGGCTGTTGTTTAACTTGCATATCAGAAATATGTTTGATTAATATGTGCATATTGAGTTTTTCTTTGTTAAATAGGTCATTCTAATACATGTTTTTCAGAAAACATAATCAAAAGGGACTGATATGATTAAATTACATTGATTCAATAATAATTTTTTTTTATTATGATGAATATAAATTTTCCTGAAGATTTTCCAGAGGACATACCGCGTGCGCGCACACACACACACACACACACACACACACACACACACACACACACACACACACACACACACACACACACACACACACACACTTCCACTCCTCATTGATGAGATTTGCTGCTGATTTTTTCTTATTTTCTGCTATTTGTTCTGCCAATGATCAAAATCATGTTGTTTTTTGATTTTTTTGTTTATTTTTTCTTCTTTTCTTTTTTTGTTCTTTGTTTTATGTTCTTTTGTTTTTGCTTTTGTTATCATTGTTGTGATTATTTTGGTTTTTGCTCTGTTGTTGCTCATGCTGGTTTAATCTCATGGCAGTTGGAAAATATTTGGATCACTGTGATTACTGTATTATAAAAAAAAGAAAAAAAATATATGTAGCACTAACAAGGGTATTGTATGTAACTGTACCAAGTCTCTCTCTGTCTTTCCTCTCCTCTCCTCTATCCTTTCACCCCAACCGGTCTGCAGAATGTCGCCACCTCTGAGTCTGGTTTCTACAAAAGTTTCTCCCTGTTGGAGGAGTTTTCCTTTCCACAGTCGCAAACAAACCTGCTTGCTCATGTGGATATGTTGGGCTTTTCTATTTTCTCTATAAAAGCAAATTGGAATGACTGTAATGTATTTAAAAATGTCTTTTTTTAATAAAAAAAGAAGAAGATTTGATGGGACAAGTGGGACTTTAATAAACTGGGACTTTAACAAGTAACACTGGACTGATGAAGTGTTTTTTTTTTCAGAGTTCAGGTGAAGTGAAAAGCAGCAGAGCTCAGTGGATCCCACAATGACGTGCTAAAGAGTGAGGTGAAAGGGCATCAGTTCAAAGAGCAGAAATACAGAGGAGGATGGTGACGAGTGGAAGGAAGACTCAATATCTGGACAGAGCAGGTGCTGAGGCTCGTTTTATTAGAGAACAGGGAACACAGGAATCCAAGAACGTGGAGGATCTCAGAGAACCCAGGGATCGTAGTAACACAGAAAACACAGATTAACCAGAAGACGACACACACAGCAGAGACCAGGTGAAGAGAATCACACTCAGGTGAAACACATCAGGGCAGTGATCTGCAATCAGACATGAGGGGGGACCTAGATGTCCAAACTAACTGACATGAAGAAATCTAGATCTACAGGTTATATTCTGAGCACTCCAAAGTATTTAAGTTATAGTAGTTTTCTGACAGGAAGCAGATCCAAAACTATCAGAGGTGTATTTGAAACACATATCGAAACATTTATAAGACCAACTCGTGTGGAGCAGCATGTGGCCACCAGGGGGCGCCAGCAGAACATCATAGTTCCAACAGAACGTCAGAGAACTCCTCTTACACCCACAGTCGTCCTCCTCACCCCCTCCTCCCTTTCTTCTTTCTCCTCCTTACTTATCATCCCCCCTCCTGCTCCTCCTCTTCTCATGAACGATGAAATGAAAATAAATTGTTCTGCATGTGGCCCTAGAATAAAATTTTGAAATGAAGTTTGACCCCATGTGAGTCAGAGCAAGGATACATTTTGGAGGAATTAGTTAATAAAATCAAGGGGATTTCTAATTTCTTTATTTAAATGTGTCACACAGGGTGAGTACAACTGAAACTTGGAGTTGAAGCTTATTCCTTCAATAGAAATATTAAAATGTTATTATGAACTAGTTTGACTGACACAAATGTTTCTTCTCTCTGTTATAACATTGCAGTGGTCACTGCCTCTTTTTTTCGGGGACCAACAGTTCATAAAATCCACAACAATTCGACTGGAAATGTTTTATTCAGGTGCAGGTGTTGACCCCTGCGAGAAGAAGCCGGTGGACACACTCGTTCCGATGGGAGAGCAGCAGAGGGAGGACATCACCTCAAGTGCCCAAGTACGTTCTCTCAAATCTCAGCAGGCGTTGGGGAGAAGTTAGGCTCAAGATGAAAGATGTAGAGATCGGAGCTGCTTCTGGGAGAATTGCCATCATCAGTTCCCACGTTCTCAGTTCGACAGTGACACTGGGACAAAAAATAATTCTTATCCTAGAAAGTCAGGGGAAAAAAACAAAATTACCAAAACAAACCATAAATGTATATAAAGATGTGATGCTACCCATGACACCACCTGCTGGTACAAAGTGGTATTGTCTGCAGAGTGTGTCAATCAGTGAAACTCAGACATGACTTGGTACTTGACGTCTCGGTGCTGATTTCAGGAGGGTGTGAGCTCCTGTCGTGAATGCTTGCTGTGCTCTGCTTCATTCCAGTAGCAGAATAAACATTTCCAGATTGAAGCGCCGGCGTCTCGTTTTCTTTCAAACTCCGATCGACAGATTCTTCTGGGAACACGTCTTCCCAACCTCATCAAGGACATTGTTTACACAATGTCAAAATGGCAACAAGACAGTATTTGTCTTGGTTCTGTTGGTAAAAACACAATTTCCAGTATGACGATGGACCTTCTGATTGGCCAAAACCTTATAATCTGCACTGGACACACCCACTTTCACCTCCATACATTAGCCTTCAAAATATAGGCATTATGGAAATTTACTTCTGTTTCTCTTCTATGTGCACGTTTTAATTTTACAACATTGATTAATTTTTTAACTTCCAAGGGGACCTGGGCTCCTGATTATTAAATAAAATGTGCTTAGTCCTTTTGTCATGTTGCTAGTCAGACATTGTAATTAAATCTTCAAATGAGACATTACAAGAGTTCATTTCACATAAAATACTGGAGCGGTCCCGTCAGTAACCACGACACAACAACCTTTAAATACAACCTATTAAACGTCTCATGGTTTCATTTGTTTCAGTGCAAAGAGGCCCTTTATGGTACAATTTCTATTTAATATCTTTTAATAAACCTGAACGACTTGGATCATTTATCTCTATCAACCTTTCCTAAAGAGTTCTGCAAATATGTAATTTGTACATGAGACGGTTACTCTTCCTCCAGTGTGACCACTACATTTATTTTATGAGGAACAAAATCACTGACTTCTCTCAATAAGAAAGGATTTGGAAGCCATTTCAATGGCTTTGGGACTGCAGTGAATCATGATGTGTTATTATCCACATAGAGAAAACTTGGAACAGTGGACATTCTTCATGAGAGGCTGACCTACGAATATTACTCCCAAGAGAGACAGAGGATTTATCCAGGTCAGGTCAGACTCCCAAAAGAACATAGAACGTCTAAAGAACTGAAGCCCTCAATAATCCCAGGATGTCTCAAAACAACCCTAAACATAAATTGGAGGAGTCTGCAAATGTCCACATTGCACTTTTTTTTATGGTGTTCAGTAAATGTTGAAAGTTTTAATGGTTGAACATCCTCAGACTAATTGTGCTTTCTACATTTATCATTAAAAAATACTTTCGAGGGACTCCCTCACCAGACCTGGCAACCCTGCTGTTAGCCACAATAAAAAGTGAAAGTAAAAAACTCCGTGGAAGAGCCAGTGCAAGTGTGGCAGCTTGACGATGGTCAGACTCTGAGAGTTGTTCTTTAACATGGAGTTTTGATCCAAGAAGAGGCAGTTTGTGGAAGAAGAACATCAGATTTCACAGGTGAGCTACAATGAAACGTTAAAGGTTTTGACTTCAGACATTAAACGGGAGACTTGAGGAAGTTTATAAAGTTCCCACCCTTCAAGGTGGCGCTTGCAGGAGCTTACTCAAAACCACATTGTTGCAAGGCTTCTAATGTCAGCACATATAACGCTTTCCCACTGAAAAAGTGGTCCAAAATGCATGTATATGTAGGGGTATGTGTAAAAATGTGTATATATATGGATATGTGGGTGTATATTTATAGAGATAAGTATAAATGGGTAGTATCACATTTGTATATGCTTTTAAAGGACCCATATTTCATGTTTCACAGTGCATCTTATGCTCATGTGGGATAATAATGTGGGTGATACAGTATGCAACACTCAAAACTTGTGACATTATATTTATTTCTTGGATTGAGCTGAAGTCACCGCTCATGAAACTGGTGGTTCTCAGCTCCTCTTGTGAAGCGAGCATAGGCTGAGATAGCGCATATGGGATAATAACCTTTAATATATCTTACATGTATAAACACAAATTGAATATTATGTAAATATTTAGGAAGCTGGAAGTGATCAAATTATGAAACAATAATTGATGGAAAAGGGGTGGGATTAAATAAGTGTTTGTTAACTTCTTCTCACTCCTTTTCAAATATGTAGATCTAGTTGAGAAGTGTGGAATAATTCTGCTTTATGAAGTTTTTTTCTATGTATGCGTATGGATATGTATGTATATATATGCGAATGTATGTATGTATGTATGTATGTATGTGTGTGTGTATATATGTATATATATATATATATATATTTAATATAATTAATATATAATTCAGGGGTTCTGACTTGTCTCTTCTTCTTCTCTGCAGCTCCGTCAGCCTCAGAGGCTTTCTGACATTATGGCGACTGGAACGTCTGGTGAGTTAAACTTCGATTACTTTGATAACTTCATTCCCACATAGTTTCATAAAGCTTCACAGGCCTCATATACACCAGAGTTGAGAAAGAAGATATCCAGAAATAAACAGAGAAAATGTCAGGATCAGGTTAAAATGTCAGGATAAGACAACAGCTTATCAGTTATAAAAAAATCTCATAAAAAAAAAATAAAAAATCTCTGATCAGCACATGATGAATGTTTATTAATGTGTTCATGTCAAACCATCATTCCTTAAGTCCTTCTAGAACAAACCTAGAACATTTACAGGAGGTTCTGGACCCACCTGAGGGTCTCCTCCCAGGAGGACACGACTCTGTGTGCCTCATGGACCATTACAGTGTTTTCCTGTTGGAAGAAGACGATATGAAAAGACCCCACGAGACAAAACCTGGTGGACCACCCGAGGACAGGCAATCCACCTTCAGCTGGTTGAGCGTCAGTGACAGTGACATAGCTGATACAGCATCTCTCTTAAAGGCCTTTTTTATTTGAATCTAGATCTGATCAGTCTGAGGTCACTCAGGTATGTGGCAGTAGTGGCCGCCAGGTTAGAGAAGCAGACTGGGGTCAAGAGGTTACAGGTTTGAATCCCAAAACTGATGTCTCACCAGTGTGGGTCCCTGAGCATGACCTTTGAACCCCACCAACTCCCTGGAGTGCTGTAATGTGGCTGCACCGCAGCATCCTAGACATACAATTGGTCAATATCTGAAGGGGTTAATAAAGTATGTCTAATTAATTAGTGTCTCAATCCATCTTTTGATGTCAGTTACTGAATGATTTAAATTTTTGTTGGAAATTAAAAAAAACAAACGAGGGATGGGGCCGATCCAATCCAGTATCGGGTTCCGATATGAATGTAATTCACGGATCGGAAATTTCCGATCCAACCTGCGGAGGTTTCCGATCCATGAAGCCGCATCTGTGTTTCTGCTGAAATGAGTCTACATGTGTTTTTGTTCTGGCTGCTCTGCTCTGCTCGCTGCAAAATATGGAATAGACTTTCTAAATGGAGGCGGGTCTCAATGAAACGCGGAGTAATGAGTCAGGAAGTCCATTCCACAGTTTGCAGTCACTGGAAACCTGGAACACCAGAAGTTACGTAGTAGAGCGGCCCAATCACAGCCTTGTGTTCTGTGTTGCTTTGACATTGAGCTTGAAATACTCAGAGGAGCCATAAATTAGTCTTAAGTGAAAGATTTCTGAATATTTGATTCCTGTCTTTTTCCAGTTTCAGATCTTCCGCTGAAGCGCAGAAGGAGCTTTCCATTTCTTCCACCTAACAGTGAGTACAACTTTCAAACCAGCAGGAGGCGCTACTGCAGTGCTCAGTTATTGAAAGTCTGACTATGAGATGAATCCTGTGCCAATAGAAAGTAAATCTGAATTCCTTAAATCTTAATCTGAATCTTAACGTGAGCTGGCCTTCCTTCAGCTAAAGGAAGTCGGTTTAGTTGTTACCCGTGTTCACCAGGACATCTACAGATTTATAATATCTGCTCCTACTGCCTGCAACAACTGACGCTGAAGGAACTTAGTATCCAGTTAACAGGGAAACCATTTGATGCATTACACCGGTCTTTGTTGCCAAAACATTAAAATCAGCAAAGTCCTCCTTTTGTAAAACACAGTAAAATGCTTGAAAACTAAAAAGTTACTTAAATTTGTTAACTTTGGCTGGAAGTCTCTTGGGCACAAAAACTGAATCTGAATGGAGAGGATGAATTATTGAGCTGACTTTTATTGAATGAAATAGTATAGATTTTATCCCGATACACCAATAGATTAAATTTGAAATGAGCCCATCCAGATTTGGATTTAAAGAGTTCAAATTCACTTTGTACTGTGACAAGATTTATCCCATATCTGAGACTGTAAGAGCTGATAGGAATATTTTACAGTCACAGAAACAAGAGCACTCACTCTGATGTTGATCTACAACACACAACACAAAGTATACAGCTGAAATAGCGAAATACACATGGAGATACTGTAAATATCTCAAAAATGACCGAACAAATTTGTGTCTGCCGTGCCGGCCGTCCTGACCAAACCCTGTAGGAACGGCACTGCCGAAACTTCAACACTGACGTGTGCTGTGCATGCGTGTTCAAGCTCGCTAATCACTATCGTTCATATTTTAATCATATTTAGCTTCTAACATTGGTACTGTCTGAGCGCCGCACTCAAAGCGGTCAGCTCCTGCAGTTAAAACCAGACAAACATCGCGCTCGTATAAAAACTCTCTTTTATTACTGAAACAGTTCAGAGAAATGCATTTCTGACAGCACAGAAGGCGAGAAATAAACTGTGCAGCTGAAAAGTGAAAAGGCCGCTTCACAGACATGTGGCTGCTGTGAGGGGGCCTTTTCTTCATTTCCTCCACGAGACCGTATCTTAATAACAATTCTTCTTCTTGCTCAGCTTCGAACATCTTGTCTTTCTTCATCCTCTTCCTCTCTTATCAACCGAAAAACTACTCTCTCCGCCACTGTGGCACCCTATCACTGTCTCATGCAAATGTTTGACTCGTCAAGATGAGTACATGCCACGAGGGGCGTGACCTGCGAGTTTGGTACCGTGTTGTGGAGTCTGAACAGTCCTGCCGAACAAACCTTTTCTTCGGCAGCTTGTTGACGTCACTGCCGAACTTTCGTCTTGTTCTTTTGGCTTCAAAAAGGGAGTATGCAGGGGCCTTAAAGCTCCTGTAAAAGTAATTAAAGAACTTCATTGAACTCCTGATGAAATAACTTTCTTTCCAGTGTCGGAGCTGAGGGCGGTTCTGTTGGGGAACAGCTGGTCTGAGAGAAGCTCAGTGGGAAACTTCCTACTGGGAGACACTAAATTCAACATGAAGGAAGAACTGAGTCAATGTGTCTGTGTCGCCAGACAGTCGAAGGAGAAAACAGTCATTCTTATCAACACCCCAAACCTCCTGCACCCCAACATCTCTCTGACAGAACTGACACAACATGTAGACTTTTGTGCGAGGTTCTCTGATCCTGGACCTCATCTGTTCCTGCTGGTCATTCAGCCTCAAGACTTCAGCGAGGAGAACAGTCAGAGGCTTCAGTCCATCATGGAGAACTTCAGTGAGCAGTCATGGAATCATTCAGTCTTACTGATATCAACACCTGAAGAGGAAACGTCGTCGCCTCTTGAGGAAACTTTCCCCCCATTGAGAGACTTGATAAAGAAATGTAGAGTCACACTGTCGTGGAACAAAAACCTCCAACAGGACCTGTTGACCGGCATTTGGGACACGATGAAGGAGAACAACGGAGAGCATGTGACAAGAGATGTTTTCAGAGATGCACATTCAGATTTCCTTTCTCGTCCCAAAAGTTTGAAACAAGAACCTTCGACGAGCTTCAACCAGGATCCAGTGGCAGGAAACAGTAAGTGGGAAAAAAACTTTTTATACTGTCAGAGGAACACACAACCTTTGAGTTTATGTGTTGTTATCATCATCATAATAATTTTTAAAGGTTGAGAGTTAACACGGTCATATTTATGATGATGTCTAAGTCTGTTTCCTTCGAATCCGCACAGACAGGGAGTGAGTATCTTTCTCCCCGAGAAGAGATAATAGATACACAGTGAGTTATAAATCTACAAACCTTGAGAATGGATTAACACAGGAGTTTATTACATAAGACAGAAAAAGTACCGGCCTTTACAAGAATATTCCTGGGCTCTGAAGCATAGCACCATGAAAGGATTTTGCTCCAGAACCGCTTCAGCAGAGAGCGACAGAGAGAGAGACAGAGAGAGAAAGCGTGAGAATCAGAGAGAGACTCTGAGCTCGAGCCGGAAATGCTGCATCTTTCATAGTCTTGCGGTCAGTCTCCGCCTTCCTGTGGCTGTTTGAGGGGGGCTGCTTGAGGCCTGTGTGAGGAGGGGCTTCTGTCCCACCAGTGAGCCCCACACAAACAAAGAGCTGTACTCAACCCCCATTTCATGTCACCGGCCTTTCACCCCCGAGGCTTATCTAAGCTATTCATGACAAGCCAGCCCAGGCTGGCTCCGGTGACTTTTAACAATGATAAGAACTGATGTAGTGCTGCCACTAACCATAAGTTTTCTAATGATTGTTTGATTAATTGACCAATCTAAACGACACATTAAAATCAAAGAAGTAGTTGCTATTTCATTTGGCTTCATTTTGAACACACAAAACACAAATGGTTACCTGTAAGATGACAAACGTAAACAATTAATTAAATATGATCAAATTAATAAAATGAAGCAAAACTAGAGTCGACAAATTTACCGCATTCCATTGTCAATGCATGCACCCAATTTTCTTTATATGGTGCGTGTCATGAAATTAATCATGACACGTTGATCTGTGCCAGGTAGGGTGCTGGTGGATCTCATGAGCATTTTCTCTAATTCTCCAACTCCAATATTTGAAACCAGGTAAACTATTCTGGCAAATTAGGCTAATGAAAACCAGAATAAGAGACTTTATATAATGTCGAGCTGACCTGGGATGTTGATCATGATTAAGGCGCCTGCTGTTTCCTTAAAGTGGGCATGTCCACCTGTGTTTGGATCTCTGTACATGTTTGATCAATTCAGGACTCGAAACAGAAACGTTATTTTAAAAATGTTTTATTAATTTAATGTGTTTAAAAGATGTATTTTTGTCACAATGTTAAAGGGCAACATTTGAAATATATTTCCAGCACCTACATTACACAATACTGTTACCTTGGAAATCAACAGAACACATTTAATTAGTTTCCACATTTGACACACTGATTTTTCAAGTCAGTTTATATTTTTAAACTTATTTAAACCCCGGGTGTTAAGCAGATCTTAATGAGGGCTGTAATGAGTCACTTCCAATAAAACCTGACCTCACGTCAGCTGTGTGAATATTCTTCATTTTAAATGCTTAAATGTTCTCTTATTCTTATTCTTACGTACTCTTATTCATGTTTTCATTCCAGCACATGGTCTCAGGATCGTCTTGTTTGGGAAAAGTGATGATAAGAAAACATCACTGGGAAACATCCTCACTGGAAAACAAGAGTTTAAAGCATCATCTAAGAAAAACAGTATACATTGTTCTGGAGAATGGAACAGAAAACCTTTAGCAGTGGTGAAAACTCCAGACGTCTTTAAAATGCCTGTGGAAGCAGTGAGAAAGGAGATGAAGAAATGTGTGGAGCCCTGCTCTCCAGGACCAAATGTCCTGCTGCTGCTGGTGAAGCCCTCTGATTTCACTGAAGACGACAGAAAAACTCTGATGTTCATCCTGAGTCTGTTTGGTCAGGATGTCTTCAAACACTCCATGGTTGTCCTGACCCATGAAGAAGAAGAGCGTCATGACACAGTAGACCAGCTTATCCAGGACTGCCGGCAAAACGTTCACAGCATCACGAACAGGAAGGATCCTCCCAAAACCGAGGTCCAACAGTTGATGCAGAAAATGGAAGATATAGTGAGCACCCAGAGAGGAGAGTATCTGATAGTAGATAAAGAAACAGATGTTCCAGCAGGGAAAAGAAAACAGCAACCTTGTGTGAACCTGGTGTTGTTTGGCAGAAGAGGAGCAGGAAAGACATCAGCAGCCAAAGCTATACTGGGACAAGGAAGGTTTGGACCAGCTGCCAAGTCCTCAGAGTGTGTCAGAACCCAGGGAGGGGTGTGTGGGCAGTGGGTCTCTGTGGTGGAGCTGCCTGCTTTGTGTGGAAGACCTCAGGAGGAGGTGATGGAGGAGTGTCTCAGGTGTGTCTCCCTCTGTGGTCCTGAAGGTGTCCACGCCTTCATCCTGGTCCTACCTGTGGGTCCACTCACTGATGAGGACAAGGGAGAGTTACAGACCATCCAGAAGACCTTCAGCTCTCAAGTCAATGGCTTCACCATGATTCTGTTCACTGTGGACTCAGATCCTTCAGCTATTGACTTTCGAGAGGAAAACAAGGAGCTACAAAAGTTGTGTGAGGGCTGTAGTGGGAAACCTTTTGGTCTCAACATTAATGGAAGACAAGAGCTTTCAAGGTTATTTTATAATGTAGATACAATGAAACGAGACCGTAATGGACCAGACTCCTACACAAGGACAATGTTCGATCATGTCCAAATGAGAAAGATCATCCAACAAGAGAAGAACATCAACCTGCTTCAGTCTGAACTCGAGGACCTGAAAGCAAAGAACACAGGCAGCTGTAAGTACATTACCTATTATTTCTGTCTTTAACAGGACATCACCTCTCAGCACAACATTGTTCTGTTGTTTTATGGTAACGTGTGATCATCTTTCACAGGTGATGAGGAGAAACAAAACACAGAGTGTCTCCGGATTGTTCTTGTCGGGAAGACTGGCAGTGGAAAGAGCTCGTCAGGAAACACCATCTTGGGAAGAAATGAGTTTAAAGCTCTACCTGGAGGAAAATCAGTCACTAAACGTTGTCAGAAAGCTGTGGGTGAAGTAGACAATCGTACGATCGCTGTGGTTGATACTCCTGGACTGTTTGACAACAGTTTGTCCAATGAAGAGATAAATGATGAGATGTTGAAATGTGTGAGTCTTCTGGCTCCAGGACCACACGTCTTCTTGTTGGTGGTAAGAATCGGCAGATTCACACCAGAAGAGAAAAAAACACTGAAACTCATCAGGGAAGGATTTGGAAAGAAATCTCTGCACTATGCCTTCATTCTGTTAACGGGAGGAGATGAACTGGAAAAACCTGGGATGTCAGCCGAAGAATACATTAGAGATCAATGTGACGATTCATTTAAGAGTCTGATTGCCGACTGTGGAGGAAGATACCATGTGTTCAACAATCGTGACCAAAACCCAAATCAAGTCAAACAGCTGATAGCGAAGATCGACACCATGGTGAAGACAAGCGGAGGCGACTGCTTCAGCAATGAGATGCTGCAAGAAGCTGAGGCAGCTATAAAGAAAGAAATGGAAAGGATCTTGAAGGAGAAAGAAGAGATGAAGCGAGAGAGGGAGGAGGTGGAAAAAAAGCATCAGGATGAAATGCAGAAGATGACGATGAGAATGGAGGAACAAAGAGCTGAGCTGGAAGAAGAGAGAAAACTGATGAAAGTACAACTGAATGAAAAGGAGGGAAACATCAGAAAAGAGCGCGAGCTGAGAAAGAAAGAACAGGAGGAGAGAGAAAAAGAAGACAAGAAAGCGAAACATCAGGAAGAAGCTCAAAGACGAGAGTTGGAACAGAAGCTTGAAGCTTTAGAGAAGAAGATAAAAAATGAGTCTGAACAAAAAGAGTCCATTGACAAAAAACTGGTGGAGTCTCGAGAGGAGATGAGGAAGGAGCAAGAGATCTGGGAAAAGAGAAGAAAAGCATGGTGGGAGGAAAGAAACAAAGAAACTGAAGAAATACAACAGAAGGAGAAAGATAAACTGTTAAAGCTTCGGGAAGAATTTGAGCAGGATAAAGAAAAATATGAAAACAAAAGAAGAGAAGATGATGAAAAGAAAAGGAAAGAAGAGGAGAGGAAGAGACAAGAATTACAAGAAAACCACAAGAAAGAATTAGAGAACATGAAAAAGAAACATGAAGACGAGGCCAGAGAACAAGCTGAGAAGTTCAATGAATTCAAGACCAACAAAGAAAATGAATTCACAGCTTTACTGAAAAATCAGCAGGAGCAAAACAAGAAAAATGAAGAGACAGAAACAGGCTTGAAAAGCCAAATGAATGAACTGAAGGACAAACATAAAGAAGAGCTGACTGACATGGCTCTTGTCATCATGAACCAACAACAAGCAAATCATGAAAAACTGCAAAAGCTTCAAACAAAACACAAAGATGACCTGAAAAAGGTCTATCGTGATCTAAATTCAAGTTTAGATAAAAAGATCTCAGAGGAAATCGATCATGTGAAGAAAGTACATCAAGCTGAAAATGAAGCTTTAAAGAAGGAACCTCAATCAGAAAACAAAGAACAGAGAAAGGCTCAAATGAAAAAAAGGCATGAAGAAGAAAGTAAAACTCTGAGAACAGAAGTGGAAGATAAACACAAACAAACCAGGAAGAAAGAAATGGATGAACTACAGAAACAATATGATGAAGAGATGAATGAATTCAAAAAGAAAATTTTAAATGAGATGAAAACAGATGCTGTGTCAAAAACACACAGTGAAGACATGAACACACTGTACCAGAAAATCAGAGATGGAGAGAAAGTGGAAGAGTTTGAGAGATGGGGCTGTACGATTTCATGAATTTGATCAGACATCAGTGTGGATTCACCAAAGTACAAAGTGCCGACTCTGTATTTCTTCTACCTTCCTGCTCAACGTGACCCTTCATGTTCTACTTTTCTATTTGAACTGTGAACCAAGAGATGAAAAACACCGACCAGGTACTGAACTCTACAATCTAGAAAGTCACTGCTGGAAACTTCTTCTCTTGTTTCTCCTCAAAGAAAATGTGTGGAACTTCTAATGGGAAGATGTTTCCATCCATCCATCCACCCATCCATCCATCCATCAATGGATAGTAGTCGTAAACGCAGCAATGGTCTAGTAAGTAAATCAATCATTAAATAAATAATGTGTGTAAATGATGTAAATAAGCACTTTATAGAAGAAAAGCTGTTAAATTCAAGATGAAGCAGCAAAACTTGTTGGACCTGCATCGTTACCATTGATCTACTCGGAACATGGACAGAAATATTAACGACTACTGTAGTGCTTTTGTGTGTCTCAGAAACATTAAGTTGTTGTGGAAAAACACCCGAAATGCAATGAACGTATCGTCTACCTGAACTACCTGTGATTTTTTTTTTTGCTTCTATGTGTCTGAAACATTCATATCTGACGTTGACACAAGAGAGTGATGGTTTCACTCTGATTAAATGTTGCTAATGTAAATAAGAGGAAACATCCATCCATGAGTAGAAGTTCTATTTGTTTTGCTGAAGCTGTATAACCTGCTGCAGATTGTGTGAATGCTTTACAGAATTCATTCAAAAACATCAACTGAGGCTGTTGTTTAACTTGCATATCAGAAATATGTTTGATTAATATGTGCATATTGAGTTTTTCTTTGTTAAATAGGTCATTCTAATACATGTTTTTCAGAAAACATAATCAAAAGGGACTGATATGATTAAATTACATTGATTCAATAATAATTTTTTTTTATTATGATGAATATAAATTTTCCTGAAGATTTTCCAGAGGACATACCGCGCGCGCGCACACACACACACACACACACACACACACACACACACACACACACACACACACACACACACACACACACACACACACACACACACACACACACACACACATTTCCACTCCTCATTGATGAGATTTGCTGCTGATTTTTTCTTATTTTCTGCTATTTGTTCTGCCAATGATCAAAATCATGTTGTTTTTTGATTTTTTTGTTTATTTTTTCTTCTTTTCTTTTTTTGTTCTTTGTTTTATGTTCTTTTGTTTTTGCTTTTGTTATCATTGTTGTGATTATTTTGGTTTTTGCTCTGTTGTTGCTCATGCTGGTTTAATCTCATGGCAGTTGGAAAATATTTGGATCACTGTGATTACTGTATTATAAAAAAAAGAAAAAAAATATATGTAGCACTAACAAGGGTATTGTATGTAACTGTACCAAGTCTCTCTCTGTCTTTCCTCTCCTCTCCTCTATCCTTTCACCCCAACCGGTCTGCAGAATGTCGCCACCTCTGAGTCTGGTTTCTACAAAAGTTTCTCCCTGTTGGAGGAGTTTTTCTTTCCACAGTCGCAAACACATCTGCTTGCTCATGTGGATATGTTGGGCTTTTCTATTTTCTCTATAAAAGCAAATTGGAATGACTGTAATGTATTCAAAAATGTCTTTTTTTAATAAAAAAAAGAAGAAGATTTGATGGGACAAGTGGGACTTTAATAAACTGGGACTTTAACAAGTGACACTGGACTGATGAAGTGTTTTTTTTTCAGAGTTCAGGTGAAGTGAAAAGCAGCAGAGCTCAGTGGATCCCACAATGATGTGTAAAGAGTGAGGTGAAAGGTCATCAGTTCAAAGAGCAGAAATACAGAGGAGGATGGTGACGAGTGGAAGGAAGACTGAATATCTGGACAGAGCAGGTGCTGAGGCTCGTTTTATTAGAGAACAGGGAACACAGGAATCCAAGAACGTGGAGGATCTCAGAGAACCCAGGGATTGTAGTAACACAGAAAACACAGATTAACCAGAAGACGACACACACAGCAGAGACCAGGTGAAGAGAATCGCACTCAGGTGAAACACATCAGGGCAGTGATCTGCAATCAGACATGAGGAGGGACCTAAATGTCCAAACTAACTGACATGAAGAAATCTAGATCTACAGGTTATGTTCTGAGCACTCCAAAGTATTTAAGTTATAGTAGTTTTCTGACAGGAAGCAGATCCAAAACTATAAGAGGTGTATTTAAAACACATCGAGTCATTCATAAGATCAACTCGTGTGGAGCAGCCTGTGGCCACCAGGGGGCGCCAGCAGAACATCATAGTTCCATCAGAACGGCAGAGAACTCCTCTTACACCCACAGTCCTCCTCCCTTTCTTCTTTCTCCTCCTTACTTATCATCCCCCCTCCTGCTCCTCCTCTTCTCAATGAACGATGAAATAAAAATAAATTGTTCTGCATGTGGCCCTAGAATAAAGTTTGAAATGAAGTTTGACCCCATGTGAGTCAGAGCAAGGATGCATTTTGGAGGAATTAGTTAATAAAATCAAGGGGATTTCTAATTTCTTTATTTAAATGTGTCTGCTCACACAGGGTGAGTACAACTGAAACTCGGAGTTGAAGCTTATTCCTTCAATAGAAATATTAAAATGTTATTATGAACTAGTTTGACTGACACAAATGTTTCTTCTCTCTGTTATAACATTGCAGTGGTCACTGCCTCTTTTTTTCGGGGACCGACAGTTCATAAAATCCACAACAATTCGACTGGAAATGTTTTATTCAGGTGCAGGTGTCGACCCCTGCGAGAAGAAGCCGGTGGACACACTCGTTCCGATGGGAGAGCAGCAGAGGGAGGACATCACCTCAAGTGCCCAAGTACGTTCTCTCAAATCTCAGCAGGCGTTGGGGAGAAGTTAGGCTCAAGATGAAATGTAGAGATCGGAGCTGCTTCTGGGAGAATTGCCATCATCAGTTCCCACGTTCTCAGTTCGACAGTGACACCGGGACAAAAAATAATTCTTATCCTAGAAAGTCAGGGGGAAAAAAACAAAATTACCAAAACAAACCATAAATGTATATAAAGATGTGATGCTACCCATGACACCACCTGCTGGTACAAAGTGGTATTGTCTGCAGAGTGTGTCAATCAGTGAAACTCAGACATCACTTGGTACTTGACGTCTCGGTGCTGATTTCAGGAGGGTGTGAGCTCCTGTCGTGAATGCTTGCTGTGCTCTGCTTCATTCCAGTAGCAGAATAAACATTTCCAGATTGAAGCGCCGGCGTCTCGTTTTCTTTCAAACTCCGATCGACAGATTCTTTCTTCTGAACACGTCTTCCCAACCTCATCAAGTACATTGTTTACACAACATCAAATGGCAACAAGACAGTATTTGTCTCGTTTGTGTTGCTAAGAACACATTTTCCAGTATGACGATGGACCTTCTGATTGGCCAAAACAGTACAATCTACACTGGACACGCCCACTTTCACCTCCACACATTAGCCTACAAAATATAACCATTATAGAAAATGTCTTATTCTGTTTCTCTTCAATGTGCAAGTTTTAATTTTACAACGTTGATTAATTTTTTTTAACTTCCAAGGGGACCTGGACTCCTGATTATTAAATCAAATGTGCTTAGTCCTTTTGTCATGTTGCTATTCAGACATTATTGATATTAAATATTCTAATGAAGAAAGTTCAGTTCACATTAAATACTGGAGCGGTCCCGTCAGTAACCACGACACAACAACCTTTAAAGACAAGCTATTAAACGTCTCATGATTTCATTTGTTTCTCAAAACAAGCCGAAACAGAAACTGGAGGAGTCTGCAAATGTCCACATTGCACATTTTTTATAGTGTCAGTAAATATTGAAAGTTTTAATGGTTGAACATCCTCAGACTAATTGTACTTTCTACATTTATCATTAAAAAATAAATACTTTCGAGGGACTCCCTCACCAGACCTGGTAACCCTGCTGTTAACCACAATAAAGTGAAAGTAGAAACATAGGTGGAAGAACCAGTCCAGGTGTGGCAGCTTGACAATGATCAGACTCTGAGATTTGTTCTTTAACATGGAGTTTTGATCCAAGAAGAGGCAGTTTGTGGACGAAGAACATCAGATTTCACAGGTGAGCTACAATGAAACTTTAAAGGTTTTGAGTTCAGACATTAAACGGGAGACTTGTGGAAGTTTATAAAGTTCCCACCCTTCAAGATGGCGCGTACAGGTACTTGCAGGTACTCAAAACCACATTATTACAAGGCTTCTAATGGCAGCACATATAACGCTTTCCCACTGAAAAAGTGGTCCAAAATGGGTGTATATGTAGGTGTATATGTAAAAATGTATATATATGGATATGTGGGTGTATATTTATATAGATAAATACAAATAGGTAGTATCACATTTGTATATGCTTTTAAAGGACCCATATTTGACTATATTTCATGTTTCACAGTGCATTTTATGCTCATGTGGGATAATAATGTGGGTGATTCAGTACACAACACTCAAAACTTGTGAAATTATAGTTATTTCTTGGATTGAGCTGAAGTCACCTCCCATGAAACTGGTGGTTGTCAGTTCCTCTGCCTCCCCCGCACGGAGACTGCGGCCCAGCCCACAGCCGCCTCCTCCCGCCCCCTCGGTGACGTAGACAGTAGCGATGAGAAACCCGACTCCTTGAAGGGACGCACGGATTTTTGAGTGGTTCATCCAAGTGAACCGGTTGTCTGAGTCATTTGATTCAGTTGCGCATGCGCACTACTTCCACCCACTCCTGGACCTGGAGGCTCAGCTGAACTGCGACATGAACCACGGGGGAGAATCATGTATTCATCGTAAAATGCTGAAACACTTTTGAGGAAAATATCCAATAAGTACACATTAGTTTTTAGTGGTCCTGGTCTCCTTATTCTAGATTATGTGTGTGAAATAAGTGATTGAACTGAACAAATACCTGGCATCCAGAATGGCAGATATACAGTATATATTAATATATACATATGATTTTATATTTTTTTTCCTTCCAACATTCTGATTTTCTTTTTTTCTTAGTGTCAATAAATAACGTGACGTTCATAGGGCAGAACTAATTATAGGGGGCAATATTAAATCTAACACAATACCTGCTACAGTTGTATTTTAGCATTGTTTATTGTGCATTTATTCATGTATTTTTCATGTATTTATCTCTACAAGCTTTGTAAAACAAACAACATGTATTTTTTTTCTTCTCCGGCCTCACTCAGAAACTTTTTGAGCAGAGCGCCGCTGAGAATTTTCCGGTGAGGGAGGGGCGGAGGACTCACCGCGAGTGACTAAAGCGAGTAATGGAGTTAGACAAGCTGCAGAACAGTGACATTTATATTTTCCTCTCTGCGGCTGGGGGCTGTAGCAAGAATGACTCAGTGAACGAGTTAATGAATGTGATAACTCGTGAGTCACCATTCAGTAAAGTGACTCGCGAGGTTTTGAACGATTCGTTCAAATTCGATCATCACTAGTCGCCAGCAGCTCGTGCTCATAGTTGTAGTAATGTACTTTCAGATCTCGGCGCCTCGTTAGTGTGTTTTATTGTGGGAATAGCAGCAGGTTTCAAGATGAGCTTCTGAGTAAGTTCAGTTTCAAAGTACCGTAGTTCTGGAAGCTTCTTTACTGAAGTGTCGCTTGCAAACAAACACATTCTTTGCGGAAAAGAAAAAAACAGTCCAGCCACATTCACCGCTGTGCTTCTTCGTTCGGCAAGTCAAATAGTGTGGACACATATTTGCACCTGAAAACACATTTTCTCCAATTGGACATGATGGTGAAAACAGTTATCGACAGCAACAAACACAGCAGCGTTCAATGTGAAGCAGCATAGGCTGAGATAGTGCATATGAGATAATAATATGGGCCCTTTAATATATCTTACATGTATAAACACAAATTGAATATTAGGTAAATATTTAGGAAGCTGAAAATGATCAAATTATGAAACAATAATTTATGGTAAAGGGGTGGGATTAAATAAGTGTTTGTTAACTTCTTCTCACTCCTTTTCAAATATGTAGATCTAGTTGAGAAGTGTGGAATAATTCTGCTTTATGGAATTGTTTTATATGTGTGCGTATGCAGGGCCGCCCCTGGCCAAGTGGGGGCCCTAAGCAGGATTTTATTTTGGGGGCCCCCTTCCAATAACATAATAATAATAATTATTATTATTACTATTATTATTGTATTGATGTTTGGAAGCCATCTCTCTCTCTCTACTCTCTACCTGTAAACAACTGCCTGCCGGCCCATCTGACCGCTGATTGGTCAGATGGTGATGCTTCGCGCTTTCGTCTCTTTTTTTTTTCTCTCTCTCTCCTGCCTCAGGCTGACTTGGTGGCGGTGCTCTACGCACGCCTCTCGGCAAAATGCACGTGCATCCTTTGCGCATTTGCAGAGTATGATGATACTTTATTGATCCCGAGGGAAATTCAATTCACTTGCGCAAAATGGGGCCCCCCATGGATCGCGGGGCCCTACGCACAGCGCGTGTTCTGCGTGTAGGGAGGGGCGGGCCTGCCTGCTGTTAACCACAATAAAGTGAAAGTAGAAACATAGGTGGAAGAACCAGTCCAGGTGTGGCAGCTTGACGATGATCAGACTCTGAGATTTGTTCTTTAATATAGTGGAGTTTTGATCCAAGAAGAGGCAGTTTGTGGACGAAGAACATCAGATTTCACAGGTGAGCTACAATGAAACTTTAAAGGTTTTGACTTCAGACATTAAACGGGAGACTTGTGGAAGTTTATAAAGTTCCCACCCTTCAAGATGGCGCGTACAGGTACTTGCAGGTACTCAAAACCACATTATTACAAGGCTTCTAATGGCAGCACATATAACGCTTTCCCACTGAAAAAGTGGTCCAAAATGGGTGTATATGTAGGTGTATATGTAAAAATGTATATATATGGATATGTGGGTGTATATTTATATAGATAAATACAAATAGGTAGTATCACATTTGTATATGCTTTTAAAGGACCCATATTTGACTATATTTCATGTTTCACAGTGCATTTTATGCTCATGTGGGATAATAATGTGGGTGATACAGTACACAACACTCAAAACTTGTGAAATTATAGTTATTTCTTGGATTGAGCTGAAGTCACCTCCCATGAAACTGGTGGTTGTCAGTTCCTCTGCCTCCCCCGCACGGAGACTGCGGCCCAGCCCACAGCCGCCTCCTCCCGCCCCCTCGGTGACGTAGACAGTAGCGATGAGAAACCCGACTCCTTGAAGGGACGCACGGATTTTTGAGTGGTTCATCCAAGTGAACCGGTTGTCTGAGTCATTTGATTCAGTTGCGCATGCGCACTACTTCCACCCACTCCTGGACCTGGAGGCTCAGCTGAACTGCGACATGAACCACGGGGGAGAATCATGTATTCATTTTAAAATGCTGAAACACTTCTGAGGAAAATATCCAATAAGTACACATTAGTTTTTAGTGGTCCTGGTCTCCTTATTCTAGATTATGTGTGTTAAATAAGTGATTGAACTGAACAAATACCTGGCATCCAGAATGGCAGATATACAGTATATATTAATATATACATATGATTTTATATTTTTTTTCCTTCCAACATTCTGATTTTCTTTTTTTCTTAGTGTCAATAAATAACGTGACGTTCATAGGGCAGAACTAATTATAGGGGGTAATATTAAATCTAACACAATACCTGCTACAGTTGTATTTTAGCATTGTTTATTGTGTATTTATTCATGTATTTTTCATGTATTTATCTCTACAAGCTTTGTAAAACAAACAACATGTATTTTTTTTCTTCTCCGGCCTCACTCAGAAACTTTTTGAGCAGAGCGCCGCTGAGAATTTTCCGGTGAGGGAGGGGCGGAGGACTCACCGCGAGTGACTAAAGCGAGTAATGGAGTTAGACAAGCTGCAGAACAGTGACATTTATATTTTCCTCTCTGCGGCTGGGGGCTGTAGCAAGAATGACTCAGTGAACGAGTTAATGAATGTGATAACTCGTGAGTCACCATTCAGTAAAGTGACTCGCGAGGTTTTGAACGATTCGTTCAAATTCGATCATCACTAGTCGCCAGCAGCTCGTGCTCATAGTTGTAGTAATGTACTTTCAGATCTCGGCGCCTCGTTAGTGTGTTTTATTGTGGGAATAGCAGCAGGTTTCAAGATGAGCTTCTGAGTAAGTCCAGTTTCAAAGTACCGTAGTTCTGGAAGCTTCTTTGTTGAAGTGTCGCTTGCAAACAAACACATTCTTTGCGGAAAAGAAAAAAAAAGTCCAGCCACATTCACCGCTGTGCTTCTTCGTTCGGCAAGTCAAATAGTGTTGTTGGGGCCACTCAACCTCATGGAAGGGGGAGGGGAGACCACGTTTTGAGAACAAAGGACCACATGCCTACAACTGAAAAAGTCTGCCATTGGTCACGTGATCACCCCCTGGACCCCCCCTTCCAAGGTGCAATACTAGAGGCCAACGGCAGGGGGCGCACGAGAGCTCCCCCTCACCAGCTGGAATGTCCAGGGCGGGCCCTCCGGCATGATTGGTCCACATGACCCAGAGCCGGCTGGTAACACGAAACCACAACAAGAGGTATAAAATACCCCCGCAGACGTGATTTCTGTCTCTCCAATGTTGAAACCTGCGTAAAGACGGACGCATCCGTTTCGCACGGAGACGAAGTGCCACGTGTGCCCGCTGACCGGGCCGGAGTTCCACACCCGGCCGGACGAGCCGACAACCACCGTGGAACTACTTCTACTTTTCCCTTTTTCCTTTTTTTCTTTCTTCACCGGAGTCCGAGTGTGCAGCTGCCAGCGCACCCTCCTCCCGCATGCAGACCTGAAGCCGCTTCTTCTCCCCCTCCTCAAAAGAAGCGCTTGATCATCCTGGAATCATCTTGTGGACTTTTCCCTGTCCACAGACCATTTTAGCTTGTTTACCTGGGACGCCAGAGAGAAAACAAGCTCCAGCCGGGAAATCAACGCACTTTCCCGGTCGCCGGCAGCACGTTCACCCTCATCAAACTGAGTAAGGCTTAGAGTCTGGGCAGGCAATGAGAATAATGTGACTGTAATATTGCTGTGTGTTTATTATTGTGTTGAAGTCAGGGACGCCGATCCCGTGTTTCCAACCAATCTGTGTCTGCGCGTTGGATTTACATCCACGCGAACCTCCTCTCTCTCTCTCTCTCTCTCTCTCGCTCGCTCTCTCCTTTTGCACAGATCATTTCTAGATGACTGTGCAGTCCAGAGACAGTGTGCAGAGCTGAACATATTCTGTCCACTGCCCTTCTCCCTCCCTCCTTTTCAGTTTTCCTCTCCTCCTCATAAACATCGCGTAAAAGCAGCCGCGCGCTGCTGCACCCGCTTCTGTGACCGTGTGTAGTTCACTGTCCCTGGGATTTCTCACCACGAGCCCCCAGGCGCGCTCCGAGCAGGCTCACGAGCCGTGCACGAGCACAGTGACGTCACGCTGTCCAGAAAGAGTGCACCAAGCGCCTCTGGTGGCCGCGTTGGTGATTGCAATCTCTTGAAAGACCGCCACTCGGTGGACAAGTCGAGTCATTGCATTCTCCCTCCGTGCGCCGCCGCGCCCCTAGTGGTCATTCCGGTTACTGCCTCGAACTAGACGCCTGCCGCCATCTAGTGTCCGTTCGAGGTCATTACACCCACACACACTGACCCTCCAACGCCTGCCGCCACCTGGTGGACGTTCGTGGTCATTACATCCCACTCAGGCTTCCACACATTCACTCACACACACTCACACACATACACACACACACACACACACACCCTCTTTCTTTGTACATAGTGTTTGCTGTTTAATAGATTAGATCTTCGTGTTTGATTGTTTATTACTTAATTGTGTTGTTTTAATAAATGATTTATGAATTATTTTTGAATAAATACTTTTTGTTAATAAACGCATTTTAACTGAATTGATCGATTCTTGGTTATCATTGTGTATTTATTGTTGACAATTCACTGGTTTGTAACAGTCTGTGCTCGAATCTCACACCTTCCTTGTTATTTAATATTGTTATATTTACACAGAAATATTAACTTTACTTAAATAACCCTTTTTGACAAACGAGACTGAAATTTGGTATTAGCTATTTCCAGCTTAGCTGGTGGTGCCCCGATTTAATTATTATTTGCTAAATAACCAATTTATGCAAATTAATAATTTTTATTAATAAATTATTTTTGATAATTTATTAACTTTTGAGTAATTACTCAATTACTCTAGGAGTTGCTGATGAGTAACTAACCATTTACTTCATTAGTAATTCCAATTTTTCCTAAATTACTTTTAGTAATCCATTACTTTCAGTAATCCATTACTTACAGTAATTATTTATGCTAATTACCAACCATAAATCCCAACATAATGGTGCCCCGTGTGAGGCTGTTTTAAAACCAGTATTGTCACAATATCTGCATAATTTATCCAGAATTGTCTGTTTAGTTTTACAACCGATAACTTTGTTTCTCTCAGAACTTAGTTTTTCGAAGAACACGTTACAGCACTGCTAAGCAAAGTCAATTGTGTTTGTGAAGTGGTAAAGCCTTCTTTTTCTTGCATTTTCATGCATTCTTTTATTTCTGGCAGAGAGATAAATGTACACTAACCCGCTATTGCTCACCCAAGGTGCTAACACCACCCTGTTAACTTGAGAGAGGTTACAGTTAGAGCAATTAGCAACCCACAGAGTTGTAAGCCACAGGTGTAACCATCACCTGTGCATTAACAACATTTTGGCACTTTTCAAAACACAGCTTTCGCGTGACTCCTACCATGAGTAGTCAGAGACACTGCGTGCTCGGAGCAGAGACTCCTCGGGAGCCACATGACCCAGCCCTGCAGACTGTGGTCGCTGGTCTCCTATGCCTCTCCACACAGGAGAGAAGAATCCTCAACAGCTACAGCTTAGAGACCTGTGAAGCAGAGATCAGGCAGCTGTTAAGCTATGTGAGAAACCCGGTTGGTCAGGTAGAGCTCACCATTCCGGATGTGTTAGGCCACATTGCACTGCTTTACCAGCGCAAGGCCGAGCTGCAAGCTCTGGAAGCTCAAGAGCAGCTCTCCCAGCTGCAACTTTACAGTTCGCAGCTGGGGATCAACACTGCCCAGCTGAAGCTGGAGAACTCCCGCCTGCGACAGGAGATCCAGGCCAGGGACGATCAGGCTCCTTATATGGAACCCATTGGGTTACTAACCCGAACTTCTGTGAAAGAAGTCAAAACAAACACATCATCTGATGATTCATCAGAAGATGAGTCAGGTTATGGCTCTCAGCACAATGAGCCAAACCACATTGGGGTAAAACCTGGTGCAGCTCTCAGCAGAGACGCAGCACATCTCCGCAGTCTGGAAAATGTCCAGTCAGATGGACAAATGACCCCAGTTATGTGCATTCTTGAAGCTGTCCAGTCAGGTGGACAGCCCCCTCCAGGTCTCTACAATCCTGAGGTGGTCCAGTCAGGTGGACCGACCACCACAGGTGAGTGTAGACTTGGAGCTGTCCCGTCAGGGGGACAGACTGCATCAAGCTTCCCCGCAGCCATGGCGAGGGGGGGGCTTGACACACAGCCAGGGGGGCGTGGCACAAAACACCTGCCCATTGTTGTGGGAGTTGACTGCATCCCACTGAACCGACACCCAGTCCCCCCAGCTGTTCACTTTAAGGACCGCAGGGTCCCGGTGTGCTCTGACACACATCCCTCGGTGCTTAGCCGCACCTCAATGCGCTCTCACAGCTCTTTCACTCCTTTTCAGGAGAATGAAAAGAGTTATTTTGCAGCACCTCACCGTGCTATCAGCTTTGGTCCTCCACTCACTGGAGACCCTCTTGGTCATCATGACCCTCACTCTCTCCACCGGAGAGAACCAGGGGGGTCCAGCTCAGATGACTCGGACCATTCCGGTCCCCCAAGGGAACGTGGTCTTCGGACCCGCCAGCTTGAGTCCCTTGCAGAGGACATAGAGCAGTTCAACCCAAACAACCGGGAGGTTAGTATAGAGGACTACCTCCGGGAGGTTGAACGCTGCCTCCTCGACCTGCCTCATCCTTCGTCACGTGAGAAGCTGAAGCTTCTCTGGAAGACGACGTCCAGGAGCGTCCATGTTTACATGGAATCCCTCCCACCTGCCGTCAGAGACCATTACTCATCCCTCTGTCATGCACTTAGGGAAGAGTATTCTCTGTACAATGATCCTGCCTCTGCAACCTTAGGTGCACTTGCCATTACTCAGAAGGAGGCGGAGCCTCCCAGAGAGTACTATAGGCGCCTTAGGGCCGCCTACTTCCAAGGCCGCAGTGCACCGGGGTTGGATGAAGACCAGACTTTAAAGTCGCTCTTCATGAACAACCTCCACAACAGTGTGCGGTTCGATGTCGCTCTGTTCTGCAGGACTACAAACCCCACCATGAAAGACCTCCGCAAACACGCGCAGATGGTGTGGGAGCTGCGTCACAGTTCAGGTGAAAACCATGATGGTGACGCAGGCGTCCTGAGAACGCAGGCGACCGGAAACACGAACCTGTCACCTGTAGGTCACGAGGTCCCCTCCCCCACACCTGCTGTGGATGGGGGACCCGTTAGATGTCCACAACCTCGATCACGAGGTGAACAACGGCCCAGAGGTAAGAGATCAGGCAGACCGAGACCTCACCACTCCCAGCGGAGAGGTAAGTCTCACAACCAAGGCCGAGGTCAGACCCAAAACCACTGGGACGCAGACGTCCCACAGTGGATCAAAACCTGCCTCAAGGAGGTGATGCAGGACCTGAACCCGCCTGGTCAGAAGGAACCCGGCTCCCCTGAGGAACCGGACTCCCGGCCCCTGACCGCATGACTAGGCCGGTCGCCTCTCCCCTCCATACACAAAGTTTGCTTTGTTAGGAGGAGGAGGAGGAGATCCAGGAGGTCAAACAGGCCCTCAGAACCAATAGAGGAGCCCCCTTTGACATTCTTGGGTGATCTTGTACGCAATGGCACTGCCAACCGCGTATATACTTCAGTGATGGTAGGGGGTGTAGACACCCTCGCCCTGCTTGATACTGGGTCAGGAATCACCCTCATGTGTTCAGCCACCTTCACGCAGGTTGCTAGAACCATGCGTGCCCTAGGAAAGCCACTTCAGGTGGAAGAGTGTAGCATAAACATCAGAAGCTTCACTCAGGACGTGTCTCCCATCACTAAACGTGTCTGGGTCGACATAACTTTCCAGGACATGTCGGTGACACATCCCATCTATGTCACTGACCTGAACACAGAGGACCTTCTTATTGGTCAGGACCTCTTAAACCGACTGGCCGTGCTGATGGACTGCAACCAATGGCGCCTTTGGTCCCAAGTCACCAGCCCGACTCCCCTTGGCCCTGAACCAGGCCACCAAGCTTTCAACAGCAGAGTCGATGCCATCCAGTCTAGAGGTCCCCTACCAATACTTGGGTCTCTCCCAGAGTTTGACCCCAGCCAATCCACTTCAAGGCTCCCTGACAGTCAGCATCCGCCGCAGGTGACGAGCCAAGACCCAGTTCAAGCACACCACTCTTTACTCTTGTCACTGAAGGACGTGAGTTCTTCTTTCTACATGAGTACTTCTTTGCACGCCCACCACACCGTGGGGGGTGTACACATGGATGGAACCTCGGTTCCGGAGGCACCTTTGGCGCGCTGGTCCGAGAGATCGGCCACCGACGCCGGCCTGCTTAAAGTTCCGAGCCACCGCTCACTTTCAGCATGGTCACTTCAGACCTTAACCAAGGTCCCTGGTTCATGTGCCTCCTCGACTCGCTGTCCAGATCCCGTGCCGGTGATCTGTGACACATCTCTTCTGGAGCTGAACAATCGTTCAGCCAACCCGCAGGTCCACAATCTGACACGCGGTCAGATTAAAGTGACCGCATTTCCACCGTTAGAGATGTCAACTGACAGTTCATTTCACAATCTTGAACTGATGGTGCCTCTCACTGACAACCTGCTGTCGTCCCTCACCAGTGACGACACGCATGACACCGCTCTCCTCATTCCCACAGCCAAAACCATCACCAGCGCTCACCATGTCAACCTCAAACAGGTTCTCCATGGAACAAAACCGAGCACTGAAGGTGACCTGGTTGTGCAGGCTCCGATGACTCAACCAGAGAATACAGACACTTCAGGTAAACAGACTGCGTCTGTACCAGAAGAACCTTATTCAGGTTTCGAGTCAAAGACCGAGCCACACCCTGCTAAAGCTAGCGCTTTACACAGCAGAAACGAGGAGATGCATTCATTGAGGTCTTCCGCGATTATCACACGATCTTCGCGCGGGTCTCGCACGAAAGGGGGGTCACAGACCTCCCTCCGGCGTGCGTCCCCACTGACCTCGAGGCACCGCCATCTTGTGTACACCAGTACATACTCTTTCTAGCTGTATACGCGGTAAAGCGGTGCTGGACCACAAAGGTGGTCCCCGCTAACCAGTAGCAGCTAGTTTCTTCCTTTGGCGTCCGCCTGGAACCGGTGCCACTTCGGCTACTTAGACCCACCATCGGTGTCTACCATCCTTCTCCACACCATGATGAGCAACATTGCTGCTCACGGCAACCCTCATCTATGTGGATGACTTCCTCATGCGTCACTGCACCTGTGAGGAACGTTTAGCCGAGACACGACACGTCCTTTATCAACTTCTGGTAGCGTGAACCAAACTTGCTCTCAGCATAGTTTGGGAGGCCGCACCAAAGCGGAATTCATTGGGCTCATAGGTGGCGCTGATGGGACTGAACCCCAGCAGGGAGAGTTCACGCCAGTCAAAACCTCAGAGCCCGACTAACGTGTCAGAACTTGGGAGCCCCCATCTTGACACAGCCATTCCAGCTGCTGCCCTCCTTCTGAACCAAGCGTTCAGCCACTGGAGCTTCCCATCTTTGGTCGACTCAGACAGGCACACATGCCACACCCAGTATCATGGCTGCCCTGTACGACATTTTGGTAATGGAGGCCAACCTCCATTCACCATACCACTCCCAGTCATTCTCCCAGGTTGACAGAGTCAATCACAGCACCACACACATACTCCGGTATGGCAACAGCGGTGGTGCAGATGGAGACGTGAGCCTCCAACGGGTGTTGGTGACCAATCGGTCCACCATACACCACTCCACAGGTTCCACTCCCTCCAAAGAATGACTGGTAGAGAAATGACCTTACACTGCACCTTCTGGACCAGCCAGAAGAGGTCAGTGTTGTCACGGCCTGCACTGCAGAGCCACTCAATCAATTTACTCCCTCGGAGTAAGGTCAACTCCTCCCCTAGCGAGGGGGGAGAACCTCCATTCCAGGAGCATAACAGATTTTAATCAGTAGGGTTTAGTGCCAGCATGCTCAATTCCCATCAGATGCATGTACTAACCCCTGCCACCATCAGAAATCTAACCCTGCCTCCTTAGACAACGTGAGCAGTTACAAAGCTCGAGTCGAACCATTCAGGGAAATATAGTCACTGTAAACTCATATCCAGCTCTGTTAACACCACTTAGCATGCCTTAGACTCAGTCGAGTATTGTTTAGGAGAAATAACCCCTGTGTGTAGTCAGAGATCTCACACGAGATCGAAGGGGATTAGCTCCTCCGTTAGCAGCTTCAGTACAGGTAGAACCACCTTACTTAGCTCCACTAACCCGGGTTGAACAATTCATCAAGACTAACACCACCACGGTTATACAACCTTCACAGATACATCTGACAGTCTCGGCAGTGCTATTTTAACCTCTGTGAAACCACAGAACCAAGAGTTGTGATTTCTTAAAAACTTAGCCATTATTAACAGAAATAATGTTTACAGTTTTAAGCCTCTGTAGTGAAAGTTGGGTTTTGGAAGGAAACACACACGTGCACCTCCACACACCACACTTCACTCTCACTCCTCACCGGAGCAGGGGCACCAAAACCCCCAGACGGCTGGTGGCTTTTGGACACTTGCTCACTGGTGCAACCACATCCACAGTTTACAGATCAGACTCTACTCCTTGTATCCGGTACCTCCGCTTTTGTAAACTTGTCCTCGAGCTGCCTACTAACCCATCTCCCTCCTGTTCTTCAACTTTCCGGCCCTTTCCTACCTCTTTCATGTTCACTGGTGATGCACTTGTAAGAAATGAAATGTATGAAGGCTTAGTTAGTTAGAACAGGAATAGTAGGTCTGCCCAGACTAGCCTTGCCCTGCCCAGACTAGCCTTGCCCTGCTCGGACAATAACCTCCTGTATGAACTGTTGGACAGAAATGACCTTGTGTTCCACAGGACATTGGGACATTCACAGACTCATAGACGTTTCGGCCCAGGTTTGCTCCAAAGCCTGAGATCCGCATCCCACTCTTCAGACCAAAGGGGGGATGTTGGGGCCACTCAACCTCATGGAAGGGGGAGGGGAGACCACGTTTTGAGAACAAAGGACCACATGCCTACAACTGAAAAAGTCTGCCATTGGTCACGTGATCACCCCCTGGACCCCCCCTTCCAAGGTGCAATACTAGAGGCCAACGGCAGGGGGCGCACGAGAGCTCCCCCTCACCAGCTGGAATGTCCAGGGCGGGCCCTCCGGCATGATTGGTCCACATGACCCAGAGCCGGCTGGTAACACGAAACCACAACAAGAGGTATAAAATACCCCCGCAGACGTGATTTCTGTCTCTCCAATGTTGAAACCTGCGTAAAGACGGACGCATCCGTTTCGCACGGAGACGAAGTGCCACGTGTGCCCGCTGACCGGGCCGGAGTTCCACACCCGGCCGGACGAGCCGACAACCACCGTGGAACTACTTCTACTTTTCCCTTTTTCCTTTTTTTCTTTCTTCACCGGAGTCCGAGTGTGCAGCTGCCAGCGCACCCTCCTCCCGCATGCAGACCTGAAGCCGCTTCTTCTCCCCCTCCTCAAAAGAAGCGCTTGATCATCCTGGAATCATCTTGTGGACTTTTCCCTGTCCACAGACCATTTTAGCTTGTTTACCTGGGACGCCAGAGAGAAAACAAGCTCCAGCCGGGAAATCAACGCACTTTCCCGGTCGCCGGCAGCACGTTCACCCTCATCAAACTGAGTAAGGCTTAGAGTCTGGGCAGGCAATGAGAATAACGTGACTGTAATATTGCTGTGTGTTTATTATTGTGTTGAAGTCAGGGACGCCGATCCCGTGTTTCCAACCAATCTGTGTCTGCGCGTTGGATTTACATCCACGCGAACCTCCTCTCTCTCTCTCTCTCTCTCTCTCGCTCGCTCTCTCCTTTTGCACAGATCATTTCTAGATGACTGTGCAGTCCAGAGACAGTGTGCAGAGCTGAACATATTCTGTCCACTGCCCTTCTCCCTCCCTCCTTTTCAGTTTTCCTCTCCTCCTCATAAACGATCGCGTAAAAGCAGCCGCGCGCTGCTGCACCCGCTTCTGTGACCGTGTGTAGTTCACTGTCCCTGGGATTTCTCACCACGAGCCCCCAGGCGCGCTCCGAGCAGGCTCACGAGCCGTGCACGAGCACAGTGACGTCACGCTGTCCAGAAAGAGTGCACCAAGCGCCTCTGGTGGCCGCGTTGGTGATTGCAATCTCTTGAAAGACCGCCACTCGGTGGACAAGTCGAGTCATTGCATTCTCCCTCCGTGCGCCGCCGCGCCCCTAGTGGTCATTCCGGTTACTGCCTCGAACTAGACGCCTGCCGCCATCTAGTGTCCGTTCGAGGTCATTACACCCACACACACTGACCCTCCAACGCCTGCCGCCACCTGGTGGACGTTCGTGGTCATTACATCCCACTCAGGCTTCCACACATTCACTCACACACACTCACACACATACACACACACACACACACACACACCCTCTTTCTTTGTACATAGTGTTTGCTGTTTAATAGATTAGATCTTCGTGTTTGATTGTTTATTACTTAATTGTGTTGTTTTAATAAATGATTTATGAATTATTTTTGAATAAATACTTTTTGTTAATAAACGCATTTTAACTGAATTGATCGATTCTTGGTTATCATTGTGTATTTATTGTTGACAATTCACTGGTTTGTAACAGTCTGTGCTCGAATCTCACACCTTCCTTGTTATTTAATATTGTTATATTTACACAGAAATATTAACTTTACTTAAATAACCCTTTTTGACAAACGAGACTGAAATTTGGTATTAGCTATTTCCAGCTTAGCTGGTGGTGCCCCGATTTAATTATTATTTGCTAAATAACCAATTTATGCAAATTAATAATTTTTATTAATAAATTATTTTTGATAATTTATTAACTTTTGAGTAATTACTCAATTACTCTAGGAGTTGCTGATGAGTAACTAACCATTTACTTCATTAGTAATTCCAATTTTTCCTAAATTACTTTTAGTAATCCATTACTTTCAGTAATCCATTACTTACAGTAATTATTTATGCTAATTACCAACCATAAATCCCAACAGTGTGGACACATATTTGCACCTGAAAACACATTTTCTCCAATTGGACATGATGGTGAAAACAGTTATCGACAGCAACAAACACAGCAGCGTTCAATGTGAAGCAGCATAGGCTGAGATAGTGCATATGAGATAATAATATGGGCCCTTTAATATATCTTACATGTATAAACACAAATGGAATATTAGGTAAATATTTAGGAAGCTGAAAATGATCAAATTATGAAACAATAATTTATGGTAAAGGGGTGGGATTAAATAAGTGTTTGTTAACTTCTTCTCACTCCTTTTCAAATATGTAGATCTAGTTGAGAAGTGTGGAATAATTCTGCTTTATGAAATTGTTTTATATGTGTGCGTATGCAGGGCCGCCCCTGGCCAAGTGGGGGCCCTAAGCAGGATTTTATTTTGGGGGCCCCCTTCCAATAACATAATAATAATAATTATTATTATTATTACTATTATTATTGTATTGATGTTTGGAAGCCATCTCTCTCTCTCTACTCTCTACCTGTAAACAACTGCCTGCCGGCCCATCTGACCGCTGATTGGTCAGATGGTGATGCTTCGCGCTTTCGTCTCTTTTTTTTTTCTCTCTCTCTCCTGCCTCAGGCTGACTTGGTGGCGGTGCTCTACGCACGCCTCTCGGCAAAATGCACGTGCATCCTTTGCGCATTTGCAGAGTATGATGATACTTTATTGATCCCGAGGGAAATTCAATTCACTTGCGCAAAATGGGGCCCCCCATGGATCGCGGGGCCCTACGCACAGCGCGTGTTCTGCGTGTAGGGAGGGGCGGGCCTGCCTGCTGTTAACCACAATAAAGTGAAAGCAGAAACATAGGTGGAAGAACCAGTCCAGGTGTGGCAGCTTGACGATGATCAGACTCTGAGATTTGTTCTTTAATATAGTGGAGTTTTGATCCAAGAAGAGGCAGTTTGTGGACGAAGAACATCAGATTTCACAGGTGAGCTACAATGAAACTTTAAAGGTTTTGACTTCAGACATTAAACGGGAGACTTGTGGAAGTTTATAAAGTTCCCACCCTTCAAGATGGCGCGTATAGGTACTTGCAGGTACTCAAAACCACATTATTACAAGGCTTCTAATGGCAGCACATATAACGCTTTCCCACTGAAAAAGTGGTCCAAAATGGGTGTATATGTAGGTGTATATGTAAAAATGTATATATATGGATATGTGGGTGTATATTTATATAGATAAATACAAATAGGTAGTATCACATTTGTATATGCTTTTAAAGGACCCATATTTGACTATATTTCATGTTTCACAGTGCATTTTATGCTCATGTGGGATAATAATGTGGGTGATACAGTACACAACACTCAAAACTTGTGAAATTATAGTTATTTCTTGGATTGAGCTGAAGTCACCTCCCATGAAACTGGTGGTTGTCAGTTCCTCTGCCTCCCCCGCACGGAGACTGCGGCCCAGCCCACAGCCGCCTCCTCCCGCCCCCTCGGTGACGTAGACAGTAGCGATGAGAAACCCGACTCCTTGAAGGGACGCACGGATTTTTGAGTGGTTCATCCAAGTGAACCGGTTGTCTGAGTCATTTGATTCAGTTGCGCATGCGCACTACTTCCACCCACTCCTGGACCTGGAGGCTCAGCTGAACTGCGACATGAACCACGGGGGAGAATCATGTATTCATTTTAAAATGCTGAAACACTTCTGAGGAAAATATCCAATAAGTACACATTAGTTTTTAGTGGTCCTGGTCTCCTTATTCTAGATTATGTGTGTTAAATAAGTGATTGAACTGAACAAATACCTGGCATCCAGAATGGCAGATATACAGTATATATTAATATATACATATGATTTTATATTTTTTTTCCTTCCAACATTCTGATTTTCTTTTTTTCTTAGTGTCAATAAATAACGTGACGTTCATAGGGCAGAACTAATTATAGGGGGTAATATTAAATCTAACACAATACCTGCTACAGTTGTATTTTAGCATTGTTTATTGTGTATTTATTCATGTATTTTTCATGTATTTATCTCTACAAGCTTTGTAAAACAAACAACATGTATTTTTTTTCTTCTCCGGCCTCACTCAGAAACTTTTTGAGCAGAGCGCCGCTGAGAATTTTCCGGTGAGGGAGGGGCGGAGGACTCACCGCGAGTGACTAAAGCGAGTAATGGAGTTAGACAAGCTGCAGAACAGTGACATTTATATTTTCCTCTCTGCGGCTGGGGGCTGTAGCAAGAATGACTCAGTGAACGAGTTAATGAATGTGATAACTCGTGAGTCACCATTCAGTAAAGTGACTCGCGAGGTTTTGAACGATTCGTTCAAATTCGATCATCACTAGTCGCCAGCAGCTCCTGCTCATAGTTGTAGTAATGTACTTTCAGATCTCGGCGCCTCGTTAGTGTGTTTTATTGTGGGAATAGCAGCAGGTTTCAAGATGAGCTTCTGAGTAAGTCCAGTTTCAAAGTACCGTAGTTCTGGAAGCTTCTTTGTTGAAGTGTCGCTTGCAAACAAACACATTCTTTGCGGAAAAGAAAAAAAAAGTCCAGCCACATTCACCGCTGTGCTTCTTCGTTCGGCAAGTCAAATAGTGTGGACACATATTTGCACCTGAAAACACATTTTCTCCAATTGGACATGATGGTGAAAACAGTTATCGACAGCAACAAACACAGCAGCGTTCAATGTGAAGCAGCATAGGCTGAGATAGTGCATATGAGATAATAATATGGGCCCTTTAATATATCTTACATGTATAAACACAAATGGAATATTAGGTAAATATTTAGGAAGCTGAAAATGATCAAATTATGAAACAATAATTTATGGTAAAGGGGTGGGATTAAATAAGTGTTTGTTAACTTCTTCTCACTCCTTTTCAAATATGTAGATCTAGTTGAGAAGTGTGGAATAATTCTGCTTTATGGAATTGTTTTATATGTGTGTGTATGCAGGGCCGCCCCTGGCCAAGTGGGGGCCCTAAGCAGGATTTTATTTTGGGGGCCCCCTTCCAATAACATAATAATAATAATAATTATTATTATTACTATTATTATTGTATTGATGTTTGGAAGCCATCTCTCTCTCTCTACTCTCTACCTGTAAACAACTGCCTGCCGGCCCATCTGACCGCTGATTGGTCAGATGGTGATGCTTCGCGCTTTCGTCTCTTTTTTTTTTCTCTCTCTCTCCTGCCTCAGGCTGACTTGGTGGCGGTGCTCTACGCACGCCTCTCGGCAAAATGCACGTGCATCCTTTGCGCATTTGCAGAGTATGATGATACTTTATTGATCCCGAGGGAAATTCAATTCACTTGCGCAAAATGGGGCCCCCCATGGATCGCGGGGCCCTACGCACAGCGCGTGTTCTGCGTGTAGGGAGGGGCGGGCCTGTGCGTATGGATATGTATGTATATATATGCGCGTCTATGTATGTGAATGCATGTATGTGTGTGTGTGTGTGTGTGTGTGTGTGTGTGTGTGTATATACTGTGTATATATATATATATTTTTTTTTTATTTTTTTATTTTGTTTACTTGATGCTTGTGTTGACTTTCTCCTCAGATGCTTCTGCCAGGCAGGTGTTGATATAACATCCTCACACTAGATTGTAACTTTGATGATTTGTTCCAACAATAATTAAATTCAGGGGTTCTGACTTGTCTCTTCTTCTTCTCTGCAGCTCCGTCAGCCTCAGAGGCTTTCTGACATTATGGCGACTGGAACGTCTGGTGAGTTAAACTTCAATTACTTTGATAACTTAACTCCCACATAGTTTCATAAAGCTTCACAGGCCTCATATAAAACAGAGTTGAGAAAGAAGATATCCAGAAATAAACAGAGAAAATGTCAGGATCAGGTTAAAGTGTCAGGATAAGACAACAGCTTATCAGTTCTAAAAAATGTCATTAAAACAAAAACAAAATCTCTGACCAGCACATGATGAATGTTTATTAATGTGTTCATGTCAATCCATCGTTCCTTAAGTCCTTCCAGACCAAACCTAGAACATTTACAGGAGGTTCTGGACCCACCTGAGGGTTTCCTCCCAGGAGGACACGACTCTGTGTGCCTCATGGACCATTACATTGTTTTCCTGTTGGAAGAAGACGATATGAAAAGACCCCACGAGACCTGGTGGACCACCCGAGGACAGGCAATCCACCTTCAGCTGGTTGAGCGTCAGTGACAGTGACATAGCTGATACAGCATCTCTCTTAAAGGCTTTTTTTATTTGAATCTAGATCGGATCAGTCTGAAGTCACTCAGGTATGTGGCAGTAGTGGCCTCCAGGTTAGAGAAGCAGACTGGGGTCAAGAGGTTGCAGGTTTGAATCCCAAAGCTGATGTCTCACCGCTGTGGGTCCCTGAGCATGACCTTTGAACCCCACCAACTCCCTGGAGGGCTGTAATGTGGCTGCACCGCAGCATCCTAGACATACAAAGTATCCGATATGAATGTAATTCACGGATCGGAAATTTCTGATCCAACCTGCGGAGGTTTCCGATCCATGAAGCCGCATCTGTGTTTCTGCTGAAGAGTCCACATGTGTTTTTGTTCCAGCTGCTCTGCTCTGCTCGCTGCAAAATGTGGAATAGACTTTCTAAATGGAGGCGTGTCTCAATGAAACGCGGAGTAATGAGTCAGGAAGTCCATTCCACAGTTTGCAGTCACCGGAAACTTGGAGCACCAGACTTTACATAGTAGAGCGGCCCGATCACAGCCTTGTGTTCTGTGTTGCTTTGACATTGAGTTTGAAATACTCGGAGCTGCCATAAATTAGTCTTAAGTGAAAGATTTCTGAATTTTTGATTCCTGTATCTTTTCCAGTTTCAGATCTTCCGCTGAAGTGCAGAAGCAGCTTTCCATTTCTTCCACCTGACAGTGAGTACAACTTTCAAACCAGCAGGAGGCGCTGCAGCAGTGCTCAGATATTGAAAGTCTGACTATGAGATAAATCCTGTGCCAATAGAAAGTAAATGTGAATTCCTTAAATCTTAATCTTCACGTGAACTGGCCTTCCTTCAGCTAAAGGAAGTCGGTTCAGTTGTTAAATTCTGCCTCACAAAAGGTAAAGCACTAAGAAACTTGATTGTAACGCGTGTTCACCAGGACATCTACAGATTTATAATATCTGCTCCTACTGGCTGCAACAGCTGACGCTGAAGGAACTTAGTATCCAGTTAACAGGGAAACCATTTGATGCATTACACTGGTCTTTGTTGCCAAAACATTAAAATCAGCAAAGTCCTCCTCTTGTAAAACACAGTAAAATGCTTGAAAACTAAAAAGTTTGTTAAATTTGTTAACTTTGGCTGGAGTTCGGCAGCGTCGACAGCGTCTTGCGGTCGCCTTTTCTTAATTTCCTCCACGAGACCGTATCTTAATAACAATTCTTCGTCTTCCTCACCTTTGAACATCTTGTCTTTCTTCATCCTCTTCCTCTCTCATCAACTCAAAAACTACTCTCTCCGCCACTGTGGCACCGTATCAGTGTCTCATGCAAATGTTTGACTCGTCAAGATGAGTACATGCTTCAAGAGGCGTGGCCTGCGAGTTCGGCACTGTGTTGTGGAGTCTGAACAGTCCTGCCGAGCAAACGTTTTTTTCGGCGGCTTGTTGACGTCACTGCCGAACTTTCGTCTTGTTCTTTTGGCTTCAAAAAGGGAGTATGTAGGGGCCATAAAGCTCATGTAAAAGTAATTAAACAACTTCATTGAACTCCTGATGAAATAACTTTCTTTCCAGTGTCGGCGCTGAGGGCGGTTCTGTTGGGGAACAGCTGGTCTGAGAGAACCTCAGTGGGAAACTTCCTACTGCGAGACACTAAATTCAACACGGAGGAAGAACTGGGTCAATGTGTCTGTGTCGACAGACAGTTGAAGGAAAAAACAGTCATTCTTATCAACACCCCAAACCTCCTGCACCCCAACATCTCTCAGGAAGAACTGACAGGACATGTAGACCTTTGTGTGAGGTTCTCTGATCCTGGACCTCATCTGTTCCTGCTGGTCATTCAGCCTCAAGACTTCAGCGAGGAGAACAGCCAGAGGCTTCAGTCCATCATGGAGAACTTCAGTGAGCAGTCATGGAATCATTCAGTCTTACTGATATCAACACCTGAAGAGGAAACGTCGTCGCCTCTTGAGGAAACTTTCCCCCCATTGAGAGACTTGATAAAGAAATGTAGAGTCACACTGTCGTGGAACCAAAACCTCCAACAGGACCTGTTGACCAGCATTTTGGACATGATGAAGAAGAACAACGGAGAGCATGTAGAGGTTTTCAGAGACGTACATTCAGATTTATCTTCTGGTTCCCAAAGTTTGAAGCAAGAACTTTCGACGAGCTTCAACCAGGATCCAGTGGCAGGAAACAGTAAGTGGAAAAAAAAACTTTTTATACTGTCAGAGGAACACACAACCTTTGAGTTTATGTGTTGTTGTCATCATAATCATCATCATAATAATTTTTAAAGGTTGAGAGTTAAGACAGTCAGATTTGTGATAAGAACTGATGTAGTGCTGCCACTAACCATAAGTTTTCTAATGATTGTTTGATTAATTGACAATCTAAACGGCACATTAAAATCAAAGAAGTATTTGCTGTTTCATTTGGGTTAATTTTGAACACAAAAACACAAATGGTCACCTGTAAGATGACAAACCTAAACAATAAATTAAATATTAGCAAATTAATATAATGAAGCAAAACTAGAATCGACAATTTACCGCATTCCATTGTCGGTGCATGCACCCAATTTTCACAACTTTCTTTGTATGGTGCGCGTCATGAAATTAGTCATGACACGTTGATCTGGGCCAGGAAGGGTGCTGGTTGATCTCATGAGCATTTTCTCGAATTCTCCAACTCTAATAGTAACAAACTTGAGTTGAGCGAGCACAGTGCACACGGTGGTGTGGAGGGAGATTATTTGAAACCAGGTAAACTATTCTGGCAAATCAGGTTAATGAAAACCAGAATAAGAGACTTTATATAATGTCTACCTGACCTGGGTTGTTGATCATGATTAAAGCTCCTGCTGTTTCCTTAAGGTGGGCATGTCCGCCTGTGTTTGGATCTCTGTACATGTTTGATCAATTCAGGACTAGAAACAGAAACATTCAGCCTGCTTTTTTAAATGTTTTCTCATGTCAGCTGTGTAAATATTCTTCATTTTAAATATTTGAAGGTGTTTAGTTCTTATCCTCACTCTTATTCATGTTTTCATTCCAGCACATGGACTCAGGATCGTCTTGTTTGGGAAAAGTGATGATAAGAAAATATCACTGGGAAACATCCTCACTGGAAAACAAGAGTTTAAAGCATCATCTAAGAAAAACAGTGTACGTTGTTCTGGCGAGTGGAACAGAAAACCTTTCACAGTGGTGAAAACTCCAGACGTCTTTAAAATGCCTGTGGAAGCAGTGAGAAAGGAGATGAAGAAATGTGTGGAGTTCTGCTCTCCAGGACCAAATGTCCTGCTGCTGCTGGTGAAGCCCTCTGAATTCACTGAAGACGACAGAAAAACTCTGACGTTCATCCTGAGTCTGTTTGGTCAGGATGTCTTCAAACACTCCATGGTTGTCCTGACCCATGAAGAAGAGCGTCATGACACAGTAGACCAACTTATCCAGGACTGCCGGCAAAACGTTCACAGAATCTCTGACAGGAAGGATCCTCCCACAAATGAGGTCCAACAGTTGATATGGAAAATGGAAGATATAGTGAGCACCCAGAGAGGAGAGTATCTGATAATAGATAAACAAACAGATGTTCTCGCACTGAAAAGAAAACAGCAACCTTGTGTGAACCTGGTGTTGTTTGGCAGAAAAGGAGCAGGAAAGACGTCAGCAGTCAATGCTATACTGGGACAAGGGACGTTTGGACCAGCTGCCAACTCCTCAGAGTGTGTCAGAACCCAGGGAGAGGTGTGTGGGCGTCGGGTCTCTGTGGTGGAGCTGCCTGCTTTGTGTGGAAGACCTCAGGAGGAGGTGATGAAGGAGTGTCTCAGGTGTGTCTCCCTCTGTGATCCTGAAGGTGTCCACGCCTTCATCCTGGTCCTGCCTGTGGGTCCACTCACTGATAAGGACAAGGAAGAGTTACAGACCATCCAGAAGACCTTCAGCTCTCAAGTCAATGACTTCACCATGACTCTGTTCACTCTGGACTCAGATCCTTCAGCTATTGACTTTCGAGAGGAAAACAAGGAGCTACAAAAGTTGTGTGAGGGCCGTAGTGGGAAACCTTTTGGTCTCAATATTAATGGAAGACAAGAGCTTTCAAGGTTATTCTATAATGTAGATACAATGAAACGAGACCGTAATGGACCAGACTCCTACACAAGGACAATGTTCGATCATGCCCAAATAACAAAAGTCATCCAACAAGAGAAGAACAACAACCTGCTTCAGTCTGAACTCGAGGACCTGAAAGCAAAGAACACAGGCAGCTGTAAGTACATTACCTATTATTTCTGTCTTTAACAGGACATCACCTCTCAGCACAACATTGTTCTGTTGTTTTATGGTAACGTGTGATCATCTTTCACAGGTGATGAGGAGAAACAGAACACAGAGTGTCTCCGAATTGTTCTTGTCGGGAAGACTGGCAGTGGAAAGAGCTCGTCAGGAAACACCATCCTGGGAAGAAAGGAGTTTAAAGCTCTAACTGCAGGAAAATCAGTCACTAAACGTTGTCAGAAAGCTGTGGGTGAAGTAGACAATCGTACGATCGCTGTGGTTGATACTCCTGGACTGTTTGACAACAGTTTGTCCATTGAAGAGGTAAATGATGAGATGGTGAAATGTGTGAGTCTTCTGGCTCCAGGACCACACGTCTTCTTGTTGGTGGTAAGAATCGGCAGATTCACACCAGAAGAGAAAGAAACACTGAAACTCATCAAGGAAGGATTTGGAAAGAAATCTCTGCACTATGCCTTCATTCTGTTAACGGGAGGAGATGATCTGGAAGCAGATGGGGTGTCAGCAGAAGAATACATTAGAGATAAATGTGACGATTCATTTAAGAGTCTGATTGCCGACTGTGGAGGAAGATACCATGTGTTCAACAATCGTGACCAAAACCCAAATCAAGTCAAGCAGCTGATAGCAAAGATCGACACCATGGTGAAGACAAGCGGAGGCGACTGCTTCACCAATGAGATGCTGCAAGAAGCTGAGGCAGCTATAAAGAAAGAAATGGAAAAGATCTTGAAGGAGAAAGAAGAAGAGATGAAGCGAGAGAGGGAGGAGGTGGAAAAAAAGCATCAGGATGAAATGCAGAAGATGACGATGAGAATGGAGGAACAAAGAGCTGAGCTGGAAATAGAGAGAAAACTGATGAAAGCACAACTGAATGAAAAGGAGAAAAACATCAGAAAAGAGCACGAGCTGAGAAAGAAAGAACAGGAGGAGAGAGAAAAAGAAGACAAGAAAGCGAAACATCAGGAAGAAGCTCAAAGACGAGAGTTGGAACAGAAGCTTGAAGATTTAGAGAAGAAGATAAAAAATGAGTCTGAACAAAAAGAGTCCATTGACAAAAAACTGGTGGAGTCTCGAGAGGAGATGAGGAAGGAGCAAGAGATCTGGGAAAAGAGAAGAAAAGCATGGTGGGAGGAAAGAAACAAAGAAACTGAAGAAATACAACAGAAGGAGAAAGATAAACTGTTAAAGCTTCAGGAAGAATTTGAGCAGGATAAAGAAAAATATGAAAACAAAAGAAGAGAAGATGATGAAAAGAAAAGGAAGGAAGAGGAGAGGAAGAGACAAGAATTACAAGAAAACTACAAGAAAGAATTAGAGAACATGAAAAAGAAACATGAAGACGAGGTCAGAAAACAAGCTGAGAAGTTCAATGAATTAAAGATCAAGAAAGAAAAGGAATTCACAGCTTTACTGAAAAATCAGCAGAAGCGAACATGTACGATTTCATGAATTTGATCAGACGTCAGTGTGGATTCACACTGACTTCAAGTACAAAGTGCTGCCTCTGTATTTCCTCTACCTTCCTGCTCAACGTGACCCTTCATGTTCTACTTTTCTATTTGAACTGTGAACCAAGAGATGAAAAACACCGACCAGGTACTGAACTCTACAATCTAGAAAGTCACTGCTGGAAACTTCTTCTCTTGTTTCTCCTCAAAGAAAATGTGTGGAACTTCTAATGGGAAGATGTTTCCATCCATCCATCCATCCATCCATCCATCCATCCATCCATCCATCCATCCATCCATCCATCCATCCATCCATCCATCCATCCATCAATGGGTAGTAGTAGAAAACGCAGCAGTGGTCGAGTAAGTAAATCAATCATTAAATAAATGATGTGTGTAAATGATGTAAATAAACACTTTATAGAAGAAAAGCTGTTAAATTCAAGATGAAGCAGCAAAACTTGTTGGACCTGCATCGTTACCATCGATCTACTCAGAACATGGACAGAAATATTAACTACTACTGTAGTGCTTATGTGTGTCTCCGAAAAGTTAAGTTGTTGTGGAAAAACACCCAAAATGCAATGAAAGTGTCGTCTAAGATACCTGAACTCCTCCACCTGCGCAAAGTTTCCTCTCTCTTCCTGTGATGTTCACATTTATCTCAAGTTACGAAAGAACCGATAATCTAACAAACTCCTGACTCCTTCATCGTGTTGGAGCGACTCGTGTTTTCCTTCGTCTTTGGAACTTCCTCAATCTGAGGATGTGGGGGCAGGTTCCACCTGGACAGGTGAGCCGTCCATACCAGGACACAAACAGACAGGACATCACCAACTCACCTCCAGCACTGTGGGAGCAAACACATGCACAGGGACCACATGCACAATCCTGATTGCTGTGAAGGGAGAGAATGAACTCCTGCAGCAGGGTGACGCCACAACTCACCTCAATATCTGAGAAGTTTCTGCTGGACGACGATCAAAACATCATCAGCACAGCAACATTTTCTCCATCTTTTGTAGATTCCAACAGATTCCAACCGAGACACTGTTTACAGAACTCAAACTCACAGCTACGACTTCATCTCATGATCGTTCTGGTCATTTTCTATTTGTGATTTTTTTTTTGCTTCTATGTATCTGAAACATTCATATCTGACGTTGACACAAGAGAGTGATGGTTTCACTCTGATTAAATGTTGCTAATGTAAATAAGAGGAAACATCCATCCATGAGTAGAAGTTCTATTTGTTTTGCTGAAGCTGTATAACCTGCTGCAGTTTGTGTGAATGTTTTACAGAAACACAGTGACTCACCGCTGATCACATGTAAATATTAAAGCTGTGTCATCTCTTCACGTCATGTGAGCTTAAAGGGGTCATGTTGACAAAATTCACAGACACAACAGATTCCGAATGCAGCTCCTCTGATCCAATATTCAAATGGGTGTTCAAGGAAAAGTTAGATTTGGGGCAATAAACTTTGCATATGACTCCTTTAAAGGAAATGTTTGATGGATGGTCTTTTCTGAATTCACTCAAAAACATCAACTGAGGCTGTTGTTTAACTTGCATATCAGAAATATGTTTGATTAATATGTGCATATTGAGTTTTTCTTTGTTAAATGGTTCATTCTAATATGTTGTTCAGATAACATAATCAAAAGGGACTGATATGATTAAATGACATTAATTCAACAATTAATTTTTTTATTATGATGAATGTAAACTTTCCTGAAGATTTGATGGGTGCCGGAGTGGTGGCGTCCGGCCCCCGGGGTGGTACTGTGGGCCCCCCCACAACAGTTCCATTCACATCCAGAGAACAAACATCACGCGCACACACACACACACACACACACACACACACACACACACACACACACACACACACACACACACACACACACACACACACACACACACACACACACACACACACACGCACACACACTTCCACTCCTCATTGATGAGATTTGCTGCTGATTTTTCTAATTTTCTGCTATTTGTTCTGTCAATTATCAAAATCATGTTTTTTTTTGTTTTGTTTTTTTTGTTTTTTCTTCTTTTCTTTTTTTTGTTCTTTATTTTATGTCCTATTGTTTTTGCTTTTGTTATCATTGTTGTGATTATTTTGGTTTTTGCTCTGTTGTTGCTCAGGCTGGTTTAATCTCACGGCAGTTGGAAAATATTTGGATCACTGTGATTAAAATGTATTATAAAAAGAAAAAGAAAAAAATATGTGTAGCTCTGACAAAGGTATTGCATGTATCTCCCCACCAAGTCTATCTCTGTCTTTCCTCTCCTCTCCTCTATCCTTTCACTCCAACCGGTCTGCAGAATTCCTCCACCTCTGACTCTGGTTTCTACAAAAGTTTCTCCCTGTTGGAGGAGTTTTTCCTTTCCACAGTTGCAAACAAACCTGCCTTCTCATGTGGATATGTTGGGCTTTTCTATTTTCTCTATAAAAGCACATTGGAATGACTGTAATGTATTTAAAATTTTCTTTTTTTAATAACAAAAAAAAAAGAAGATTTGATGGGACAAGTGGGACTTTAATAAACTGGGACTTTAACAAGTAACACTGGACTGATGAAGTGTTTTTTTTTCAGAGTTCAGGTGAAGTGAAAAGCAGCAGAGCTCAGTGGATCCCACAATGATGTGCTAAAGAGTGAGGTGAAAGGTCATCAGTTCAAAGAGCAGAAATACAGAGGAGGATGGTGACGAGTGGAAGGAAGACTGAATATCTGGACAGAGCAGGTGCTGAGGCTCGTTTTATTAGAGAACAGGGAACACAGGAATCCAAGAACGTGGAGGATCTCAGAGAACCCAGGGATCGTAGTAACACAGAAAACACAGATTAACCAGAAGAACACACACACAGCAGAGACCAGGTGAAGAGAATCACACATCAGGGCAGTGATCTGCAATCAGACATGAGGAGGGACCTAAATGTCCAAACTAACTGACATGAAGGAATCTAGATCTACAGGTTATATTCTGAGCACTCCAAAGTATTTAAGTTATAGTAGTTTTCTGACAGGAAGCAGATCCAAAACTATCAGAGGTGGATTTAAAACACATATCGAGTCATTCATAAGATCAACTCGTGTGGAGCAGCCTGTGGCCACCAGGGGGCGCCAGCAGAACATCATAGTTCCATCAGAACGGCAGAGAACTCCTCTTACACCCACAGTCCTCCTCCCTTTCTTCTTTCTCCTCCTTACTTATCATCCCCCCTCCTGCTCATCCTCTTCTCAATGAACGACGAAATGAAAATAAATTGTTCTGCATGTGGCCCTAGAATAAAGTTTGAAATGAAGTTTGACCCCATGTGAGTCAGAGCAAGGATACATTTTGGAGGAATTAGTTAATAAAATCAAGGGGATTTCTAATTTCTTTATTTAAAGGTGTCTGCTCACACAGGGTGAGTACAACTGAAACTCGGAGTTGAAGCTTATTCCTTCAATAGAAATATTAAAATGTTATTATGAACTAGTCTGAGTGACACAAATGTTTCTTCTCTCTGTTATAACATTGCAGTGGTCACTGCCTCTTTTTTTCGGGGACCAACAGTTCATAAAATCCACAACAATTCGACTGGAAATGTTTTATTCAGGTGCAGGTGTCGACCCCTGCGAGAAGAAGCCGGTGGACACACTCGTTCCGATGGGAGAGCAGCAGAGGGAGGACATCACCTCAAGTGCCCAAGTACGTTCTCTCAAATCTCAGCAGGCGTTGGGGAGAAGTTAGGCTCAAGATGAAATGTAGAGATCGGAGCTGCTTCTGGGAGAATTGCCATCATCAGTTCCCACTGACCACTCCCAGTTCGACAGTGACACTGGGACAAAAAATAATTCTTATCCTGGGAAGTCAGGGGGAAAAAAGCTAAATTACCAAAACAAACCATAAATATTTATAAAGATGTGATGCTACCCATGACACCACCTGCTGGTACAAAGTGGTATTGTCTGCAGAGTGTGTCAATCAGTGAAACTCAGACATGACTTGGTACTTGACGTCTCGGTGCTGATTTCAGGAGGGTGTGAGCTCCTGTCGTGAATGCTTGCTGTGCTCTGCTTCATTCCAGTAGCAGAATAAACATTTTCAGATTAAAGCGCCGGCGTCTCGTTTTCTTTCAAACTCCGATCGACAGATTCTTTCTTCTGAACACGTCTTCCCAGCGTCATCAAGTACATTGTTTACACAACATCAAAATGGCAACAAGACAGTATTTTTCTCGTTTCTGTTGCTAAGAACACATTTTCCAGTATGACGATGGACCTTCTGATTGGCCAAAACAGTACAATCTACACTGGACACGCCCACTTTCACCTCCACACATTAGCCTACAAAATATAACCATTATAGAAAATGTCTTATTCTGTTTCTCTTCAATGTGCAAGTTTAAATTTTACAACGTTGATTAATTTTTTTTAACTTCCAAGGGGACCTGGACTCCTGATTATTAAATAAAATGTGCTTAGTCCTTTTGTCATGTTGCTATTCAGACATTATTGATATTAAATATTCTAATGAAGAAAGTTCAGTTCACATTAAATACTGGAGCGGTCCCGTCAGTAACCACGACACAACAACCTTTAAATACAACCTACTAAACGTCTCATGATTTCATTTGTTTCTCAAAACAAGCCGAAACAGAAATTGGAGGAGTCTGCAAATGTCCACATTGCACATTTTTTATAGTGTCAGTAAATATTGAAAGTTTTAATGGTTGAACATCCTCAGACTAATTGTACTTTCTACGTTTATCATTAAAAAATAAATACTTTTGAGGGACTCCCTCACCAGACCTGGCAACCCTGCTGTTAACCACAATAAAGTGAAAGTAGAAACATTGGTGGAAGAACCAGTCCAGGTGTGGCAGCTTGACGATGATCAGACTCTGAGATTTGTTCTTTAATATAGTGGAGTTTTGATCCAAGAAGAGGCAGTTTGTGGACGAAGAACATCAGATTTCACAGGTGAGCTGCAATGAAACTTTAAAGGTTTTGAGTTCAGACATTAAACGGGAGACTTGTGGAAGTTTATAAAGTTCCCACCCTTCAAGATGGCGCGTACAGGTACTTGCAGGTACTCAAAACCACATTATTACAAGGCTTCTAATGGCAGCACATATAACGCTTTCCCACTGAAAAAGTGGTCCAAAATGGGTGTATATGTAGGTGTATATGTAAAAATGTATATATATGGATATGTGGGTGTATATTTATATAGATAAATACAAATAGGTAGTATCACATTTGTATATGCTTTTAAATGACCCATATTTGACTATATTTCATGTTTCACAGTGCATTTTATGCTCATGTGGGATAATAATGTGGGTGATACAGTACACAACACTCAAAACTTGTGAAATTATAGTTATTTCTTGGATTGAGCTGAAGTCACCTCCCATGAAGCTGGTGGTTGTCAGTTCCTCTGCCTCCCCCGCACGGAGACTGCGGCCCAGCCCACAGCCGCCTCCTCCCGCCCCCTCGGTGACGTAGACAGTAGCGATGAGAAACCCGACTCCTTGAAGGGACGCACGGATTTTTGAGTGGTTCATCCAAGTGAACCGGTTGTCTGAGTCATTTGATTCACTACTACTGCGCACTATTTCCACCCACTCCTGGACCTGGAGGCTCAGCTGAACTGCGACATGAACCACGGGGGAGAATCATGTATTCATTTTAAAATGCTGAAACACTTCTGAGGAAAATATCCAATAAGTACACATTAGTTTTTAGTGGTCCTGGTCTCCTTATTCTAGATTATGTGTGTTGTTTTATAGGTTAATTTGAATCAGAAAATAAATTAAATAAGTGATTGAACTGAATAAATACCTGACATCCAGAATGGCAGATATACAGTATATATTAATATATACATATGATTTTTTTTTCTTCCTTCCAACATTCTGATTTTCTTTTTTTCTAAGGATCAATTAATAATGTGATGTCCATAGGGCAGAACTAATCATAGGGGGCAATATTAAATCTAACACAATACCTGCTACAGTTGTATTTTAACATTGTTTATTGTGTATTTATTCATGTATTATTCATGTATTTATCTCTACAAGCTTTGTGAAACAAACAACATGTGTTTTTATTTCCTCCGGCCTCACTCAGAAACTTTTTGAGCGGAGCACCGCTGCAGATTTTCAGGTGAGGGAGGGGCGGAGGACTCACCGCTCACTGCTCATGAGGTGAACGACACAGCGGAAGTGCTACTGACCGATTCAGTGAGCGACTCTTTCGAGTTTCGAGCTGACTCGGGCATGTGAGCTGAACGATTGAAGCGAGGTGAGTCGGTCATTCATGCTGAACTTCACCTGCAAGCTGACTCGAGCTGCTGAAAGCCTCATGTGAATGTAAGGAGCCGGAAGCTGCTGTGCTTAGCAGCTAGCGTTAGCGGCTCAGCGACAAGCTGCTTTTAGCAGCTCTCTTAGCAGTTCTTTTAGCATTTCAGCTGCTTTTCTCACAGGGCCACTAAAGTGAGTAATGGTGTTAGACAAGCTGCAGAACAGTGAATTCATTTTTTCCTCTCTGCGGCTGGGGGCTGTAGCAAGAATGACTCAGTGAACGAGTTAATGAATGTGATAACTTGTGAGTCACCATTCAGTAAAGTGACTCGTGAGGTTTTGAATGATTCGTTCAAATTCGATCATCACTAGTCGCCAGCAGCTCGTGCTCATAGTTGTAGTAATGTACTTTCAGATCTTGGCACCTCGTTAGTGTGTTTTATTGTGGGAATAGCAGCAGGTTTCAAGATGAGCTTCTGAGTAAGTCCAGTTTCAAAGTACCGTAGTTCTGGAAGCTTCTTTGCTGAAGTGTCGCTTGCAAACAAACACATTCTTTGCGGAAAAGAAAAAAAATGTCCAGCCACATTCACCGCTGTGCTTCTTCTTTCGGCAAGTCAAATAGTGTGGACACATATTTGCACCTGAAAACACATTTTCTCCAAGTGGACATGATGGTGAAAACAGTTATCGACAGCAACAAAAACAGCAGTGTTCAATGTGAAGCAGCATAGGCTGAGATAGGCGCACTCCTTGGCACATTCGTGGGCGTGTCTTGTTTTGGTTTCTCCGCATGTCAATCTTCCTGGAGGCGGGGCTTCTCCAGTTCTGTGCCGTCAGCAAGGTGGTGCCCCATCATCAAATTATATCAACGAGTTGAGCTCCCCCACCAGCTAGAACAGAGAAAGATCGCTGTGAACTCAAGCTTGAGGGAATCAATGAAAAAAACACTTTGGGGATGTATATGAACCCCAAATAGCACTTTTATGATGTTTAAAGCACAGAAAAGTCGATTTAGTATAATATTGGACCTTTAATATATCTTGCATGTATAAACACAAATTGAATATTATGTAAATATTTAGGAAGCTGGAAATGATCAAATTATGAAACAATAATTTATGGAGAAGGGGTGGGATTAAATAAGTGTTTGTTCACTTCTTCTCACTCCTTTTCAAATATGTAGATCTAGTTCAGAAGTGTGGAATAATTCTGCTTTATAAAATTATTTTATATGTAAAACATATGGATATGTATGTAAATAACTGCGTGTCTATATATGTGAATGTATGTATGTGTGTGTGTGTGTATATATATATATATATATATATATATATATATATATATATTTTTTTTTTTTAATAGCCATATTTTGTTTACTTGATACTTGTGTTGACTTTCTCCTCAGATGCTTCTGCCAGGCAGGTGTTGATATAACATCCTCACACTAGATTGTAACGTTGATGATTTGTTCAAACAATAATTAAATTCAGGGGTTCTGACTTGTCTCTTCTTCTTCTCTGCAGCTCCGTCAGCCTCAGAGGCTTTCTGACATTATGGCGACTGGAACGTCTGGTGAGTTAAACTTCAATTACTTTGAAAACTTCATTCCCACATAGATTCATAAAGCTTCACAGGCCTCATATACAACAGAGTTGAGAAAGAAGATATCCAGAAATAAACAGAGAAAATGTCAGGATCAGGTTAAAATGTCAGGATAAGACAACAGCTTATCAGTTCTAAAAAAAATCTCATAAAAAAAAACAAACTCTGATCAGCACATGATGAATGTTTGTTAATTGTCAAACCATCGTTCCTTAAGTCCACCAGAACGCTTCTAGAACAAACCTAGAACATTTACAGGAGGTTCTGGACCCACCTGAGGGTCTCCTCCCAGGAGGACACGACTCTGTGTGCCTCATGGACCATTACATTGTTTTCCTGTTGGAAGAAGACGATATGAAAAGACCCCACGAGACAAAACCTGGTGGACCACCCGAGGACAGGCAATCCACCTTCAGCTGGTTGAGCGTCAGTGACAGTGACATAACTGATACAGCATCTCTCAATATCTGAAGGGGTTAATAGAGTATGTCTAATTAATTAGTGTCTCAATCCATCTTTTGATGTCAGTTGCTGAATGATTTAAAGGTGTACAGGAGGATTTTCCCGAATTTTAGGAAAGAACCGCCCTCTCCACCTTTTGAAAAAATGCACATGCGCAACGCTCTACCTGCTCCCGAGACGGAACGCCTACTAAAACGTGTGTGAGAGCAGAGTTCGAATTACGGGGGAGCTAAGGGGAGCTGGGCGCCCCTGAAAGGGACCTGAGCTCCCCTGAAAGCCTAATTTGAAAAATTTAGGGGGAGCTCTAAAAACACTCACGCATACCTATTCTACAAACTTGAGAGGTCTGATCGGAAAATAGGGCTCCCCGAAAGCCACGTTGTAATTCGAAACCTGTGTGAGAGACATGCACGAGCCCAGTTCTCCTCGTGCACGCTCTGTTTACAAGTCACAAGTCGGCATCGCTCACACAAGCTCACTTTACAAGAAGATTTGCACCAGAGTGGGGGTGAAACTGTGTAAAAATGTCCGAGAATAATGCGTCGGGTCGGCCACCGGCAGGATGAGAACCGTGTGGAGTGAGCTGCGCGCAGGGACGAGCACGTACGACCGCCTTACGTAATATATCACCAGAATGATTGACAATAGTCTTGATGATCTACCCGGAAATAGAAGATCCTCTACTACACCTTAAAACTTTTGTTGGAAATTAAAAAAAAGAAACGAGGGTCGATCCGATCCAGTATCGGGTTCCGATATGAATGTAATTCACGATCCAACCTGCGGAGGTTTCCGATCCATGAAGCCGCATCTGTGTTTCTGCTGAAGAGTCCACATGTGTTTTTGTTCCGGCTGCTCTGCTCTGCTCGCTGCAAAATGTGGAATAGACTTTCTAAACGGAGGCGGGTCTCAATGAAACGCGGAGTAATGAGTCAGGAAGTCCATTCCACAGCTTGCAGTCACTGGAAACTTGGAGCACCAGAAGTTACGTAGTAGAGCGCCTGATCACAGCCTTGTGTTCTGTGTTGCTTTGACATTGAGTTTGAAATACTCGGAGGAGCCATGAATTAGTCTTAAGTGAAAGATTTCTGAATATTTGATTCCTGTCTTTTTCCAGTTTCAGATCTTCCGCTGAAGCGCAGAAGGAGCTTTCAATTTATTCCACCTGACAGTGAGTACAACTTTCGAACCAGCAGGAGGCGCTGCAGCAGTGCTCAGTTATTGAAAGTCTGACGATGAGATAAATCCTGTGCCAATAGAAAGTAAATCTGAATTCCTTAAATCTTAATCTTAATCTTAACGTGAACTGGCCTTCCTTAAGCTAAAGGAAGTCAGTTTAGTTGTTAAATTCTGCCTCACAAAAGGTAAAGCACTAAGAAACTTGATTGTAACCCGTGTTCACCAGGAAATCTACAGATTTATAATATCTGCTCCTAATGGCTGCAACAACTGACTCTGAAGGAACTTAGTATCCAGTTAACAGGGAAACCATTTGATGCATTACACTGGTCTTTGTTGCCAAAACATTAAAATCAGCAAAGTCCTCCTCTTGTAAAACACAGTAAAATGCTTCAAAACTAAAAGGTTATTTAAATTTGTTAACTTCGGCTGGAAGTCTCTTGGGCAGAAAAACTAAATCTGAATGGAGAGAAGTGAATCTGAAAAGTGAGGATGAATTATTGAGCTGATTTTTTCTATTGAATGAAATAGTTTAGATTTGATCCTGACACACCAATAGATTAAATTTGAAATGAGCCCATCCAGATTTGGATTTAAAAAGTTCAAATTCACTTTGTACTGTGACATGATTTATCCCATATCTGATATTGTAAGAGTTGATAGGAATATTTTACAGTCACAGAAACAAGAGCACTCACTCTGATGTTGATCTACAACACACAACACAAAGTATACAGCTGAAATAGCGAAATACACATGGAAATACTGTAAATATCTCAAAAATGATGTCGAAGCACAAGAACCCTTGAAAGATCTCATTCTAGAAGGATCAATATTCCTGTACTTTACTCTGACTGCTGAAATAAACACTGATTCAGGGTCAGAACTGCCTGATTGCAGAATAAAGGCCAATTCCTTCTCCATAAGAACAAGACGAAAGTGCGGCAGTGATGTATGCTGCCCAACAAAATGATGCAACTTCCGCCGTCGGACTCCTTTTGGTCGAACAAACTTGTGTCTGCAGTGCCGGCCGTCCTGACCGAACCCTGTAGGAACGGCACTGCCGAAATTTCAACGCCGATGTGTGCTGTGCATGCGTGTTACAGCTCGCTAATCACTATCATTCATATTTTAATCATATTTAGCTTCTAACATCGCTACTGTCTGACCGCCGCAGGTCTTTAAAATGCCGTGATGCCCCTGAACGCATCACTCAAAGCGGTCAGCTCCTGCAGTTAAAACCAGACAAACGTCGCGCTCGTATAAAAACTCTCTCTTTTATTAATGAAACAGTTCAGAGAAATAAATTTCTGACAGCACAGAAGGCGAGAAATAAACTGTGCAGCTTAAAAGTGAAAAGGCCGCTACACAGACGTGTGGCTGCTGTGAGGGGGCGTGGCCTGCGAGTTCGGCACCGTGTTGTGGAGTATGAACAGTCCTGCCGAACAAACGTTTTTTCGGCGGCTTGTTGACGGCATTGCCAAACTTTCGTCTTGTTCTTTTGGCTTCAAAAAGGGAGTATGCAGGGGCCATAAAGCTCCTGTAAAAGTGATTAAACAACTTCATGTTGAACTCCTGATGAAATAACTTTCTTTCCAGTGTCGGAGCTGAGGGCGGTTCTGCTGGGGAACAGCTGGTCTGAGAGAACCTCAGTGGGAAACTTCCTACTGGGAGACACTAAATTCAACACGGAGGAAGAACTGAGTCAATGTGTCTGTGTCGGCAGAGAGTTGAAGGACAAAACAGTCATTCTTATCAACACCCCAAACCTCCTGCACCCCAACATCTCTCAGGAAGAACTGACAGGACATGTAGACCTTTGTGTGAGGTTCTCTGATCCTGGACCTCATCTGTTCCTGCTGGTCATTCAGCCTCAAGACTTCAGCGAGGAGAACAGTCAGAGGCTTCAGTTCATCATGGAGAACTTCAGTGAGCAGTCATGGAATCATTCAGTCTTACTGATATCAACACCTGAAGAGGAAACGTCGTCGCCTCTTGAGGAAACTTTCCCCCCATTGAGAGACTTGATAAAGAAATGTAGAGTCACACTGTCGTGGAACAAAAACCTCCAACAGGAGCTGTTGACCGGCATTTGGGACATGATGAAGAAGAACAACGGAGAGCATGTGACAAGAGATGTTTTCAGAGACGTACGTTCAGATTTCCTTTCTCGTTCCAAAAGTTTGAAACAAGAACCTTCGACGAGCTTCAACCAGGATCCAGTGGCAGGAAACAGTAAGTGGAAAAAAAAAACTTTTTATACTGTCAGAGGAACACACAACCTTTGAGTTTATGTGTTATCATCATCATCATAATCATCATCATAATACTTTTTAAAGGTTGAGAGTTAATATGGTCATATTTATGATGAGAAGAACTGATGTAGTGCTGCCACTAACCATAATTTTTCTAACGATTGTTTGATCAATTGACCAATCTAAACGACACATTAAAATCAAAGAAGTATTTACTATTTCATTTGGGTTCATTTTGAACACACAAAACACAAATGGTCACCTGTAAGATGACAAATGTAAACAATAAATTAAATATGATCAAATTAATATAATGACGCTAAACTAGAATCGACAATTTACGACATTCCATTGTCGGTGCATTCACCCAATTTTCACAACTTTATTTATATGGTGCGTGTCATGAAATTAATCATGACACGTTGATCTGTGCCAGGTAGGGTGCTGGTTGATCTCATGAGCATACATTACACAATACTGTTACCTTGGAAATCAACAGAACACATTTAATTAGTTTCCACATTTGACACAACACTGATTTTTCAAGTCAGTTTATATTTTAAAAATTATTTAAACTCCTGATGTTAAAAAGATCTTATATTTCAACTGTTTTTTAATTGATTTTGCATCCATTATAAACATCACACACAGCACATTGCACATGATAGACATTTATGTGGCCATAACAGAACACAGGCATCCAGCATAGGGCATATAGGAACGTAGTGCAATGTGCTTGATGGGGGACAATTCCCCCTTAACAAAACAAGAAACCCCAAAAATAAATAAACAAATATAAATGAAACAAAAATAAATAAAATAAAATTCAAAGTAGGTTACAAAATACAACTAAGAAGGGGGCTACATGAGGGCCTCAGTCAGTCACATTTGCACTCGGCAGGTTATTAAAGTAATCCAGGAAGGGCTGCCATGTTTCTGGTACTTTTTTTTGCAGAGCCCTGACTACGATATCGTAATTCCTCTTATTTTAAATGCGCTATTACCTCTCTGACCCACCGAGCATGCGAGGGTGGCGAATGGTCCTTCCACTTGAGAAGAATAAGTCGACGGGCCAGGAGAGAGGCAAAGGCAAGAGAGTTTGATTGACAGCTTGAAAGGGACATCCCCCTGGGAGCCAGGCCAAATATAGCTGTGACAGGGTCAGGTTGCATCTTGCGCGAATACATAAAAGAGAGAGTATCAAACACGGAGGACCAGAATGGGGCAATGGATCGGCAGGTGAAAAACATATGGGAGAGGGTGGCAGGGGCCAAATGACACCTCTGGCAGGTGGGGTCGGTACTCGGATACAGCTTTGCAAGCCTGCTTCTACAAAGATGCAGCCTATGGAACACCTTGAATTGAAGTACCCCATGTCTTACACATAAGGAGGATTTATGTATTCTCTCAATAGAGGACTGCCAGGTCTCATCAGACAGTTTCAACCCCAATTCCTTCTCCCAGGAGTCCCTAAGATGCTTAAGGGGTGGACTAGAGATGCCCTGGACTATGCTATACAATCTAGAGACACATCCCCCCAGAAAGGGGTTAAGGTCAAGGCAGTCCTCCAGCCACCCCCTTGGCGGAGCCGACGGAAAGGAGGGGACATGTTTCCGGACAAAGTCACGAGCCTGTAAATACCTGAAATAGTGAGTCCTCGGCACGCCATATCCTCCAACCAGATCCTCAAAAGATAGAAAAACCCCCTTTTGAAAGAGATCAGCCACACTCTTCAGGCCCTTAGAGAACCAAAGTTGAAAAGCCGAGTCGAGTAAAGCAGGCTTAAAAATTGGGTTACGAAGTATAGGAGTAACCGGAATCATCTGAGTTAGTCCAAAATGTAGCCGAAACTGCGACCAAATCCTAAGTGAGCTGCTAACCACTGGGTTGTTAGAGTGATATTTTTTACTAAGCGGCAGGGGAGCGCACAATAAGGAGGCTGGATCCATCGGTTTACAAGAGAACATTTCCATGCTGGACCAAATCAGACCCGACCCCTCCCTAAAGTGGGACACCCAAAAAAATAGTTTGTGAAGATTCGCAGCCCAGTAGTAGTGCAGGAAATTGGGGAGTGAAAGACCTCCCTCTGATTTACATTTCTCCAAAAAAGTCTTACGAAGATGCGGAAGCTTCTTGTCCCAGATAAATCTAGAGACATGTTTGTCTAGCTCTTTAAAGAAGGATTTTGGAAGAAATATAGGAATCTGCTGAAAGTAATATAACAACCTTGGCAGCACAACCATTTTCACAGCATTTACTCTCCCAGCCAGAGATATGGGAAGAGACGCCCAGCGTTTTAGGTCCTCTTTAACCCTTTCAAGTGCCAGTTGAAAATTCTCCTTAGACAGATCCCTGAATTTCCGTGTCACATGCACCCCCAGGTATGTAAACGAGTCAGAAACCACTTTAAAAGGAGAATCAGTGTAGGAAAGTTCAGACGCGTGGGAATTGATTGGGAACAGTAGGCTTTTGGTGAGGTTAATTTTGTAACCAGATGCCGACCCAAACAGGGCGATAACATCAAGTGCGGTCGGGATTGACCTGAGAGGGTCCGCACAAAACAGCAGCAAATCGTCCGCATACAGGGTCAGTTTGTGCGTATGACCTCCCCTCACAATACCAGCAATGTCGGACCGGGCTCTAAGGGCAACGGCTAGAGGCTCTATTGCCAAGTGGAATAGGAGAGGTGATAATAGGCAGCTCTGATGCGTGCCCCTCCGGAGGGAAAAATACCCTGAGACAACATTGTTAGTGCGAACCGCAGCTTGAGGTGAAGAATACAAAAGCTTTGTCCAGGATACAAAGCCTGGACTGATCCCAAATCATTCAAGCGCTGTAAACAAGTACTCAAATTCAATGCAATCGAACGCTTTATGCGCATCAAGTGAGATAAGTACCTCCGCAGTGGGGCTAGGACTAGAGTATACTATATTGTAGAGGCATCTGAGGTTACCAAAAGACTGCCTACCCTTCATAAACCCAGTCTGGTCCGGGTGAATACCTTATGTAAAACTGTCTCCAAACGCAACGCTATAGCTTTAGAGAGTATTTTATTATCGCAGCAGAGCAGACTCACCGGTCTGTAAGAGTCACATCTCGTCGGGTCCTTTCCCTTCTTAAGAAGGACAGATATAATCGCTTGGAACATGGTAGGAGGTAGTGACCCACGGCGAAAGGCCTCCTTGTATACCTCCTGAAGCACCGGCACTAGTTTATTGGAATTTTTTTAATAAAATTCTATCGGTAGGCCATCAGGCCCAGGGGCTTTTCCGCTCTTCATAGCCTTGATCACGCACTCTATTTCCCCATTAGAAATGTCCCCCTCCAGGGCGGCACCCTCGTCCGGGTCTAATGTGGGAAGCCCAAGGTTGTTGAAAAAGCGTGTAACAGAGGAGCCATCAATGACCTGAGATGAGTATAGTGTCTCATAAAAACATTTAAACTGATCGTTTATACCCTTCTGGTCAGTCGTAGTGTCCCCAGTTGTTGTTGTAACTTCTGTTTTTAGACTATCTGCAGCCGCCTGCCTTAATTGATGGGAAAGTAATTTACTTGCCTGTTCCCCATGTTCATACTGAGACTGTCTAGATCTAAGAAACAGGTCCTCCACGTGGGTGGTTGCCAGAGAGTCATATTCTGTCTGCAGAGAAATGCGTTCTTTGTACAGGTCGGCAGTCGGCATAGATGAATGTCTTCTATCAACGTCGCCAATCAAGTCCATAAGCTCTGTCATACGTTTTGTCCTCCGCCTGTTCGTGCTGATAGTATAGGAAATAATTTGGCCGCGGAGATACGCCTTCATAGCCTCCCACAAAGTGCCCACACTTGTCTCTGGTCGCCGATTAGTTTCGAGAAAAATATCAATGTGACTGGAAATAAAGGCAATAAAATCATCGTCCGATAGTAAGCGCGGGTTTAGCTGCCATGTTCTCTGCGGGTGCATGTGACCAGGAAAACAGAGCTGCAACACCACTGGGCTGTGATCCGAAACCACGATATTCCCGTATTCAGTAGAATGGAGAAAAGAAATCAGCTTTTTGTCTAACAGGAAGTAGTCTATCCTTGAATATGACTGTTGGGCCGCAGAAAAAAAGGAAAATTGTTTACCGGAGGGATTTTTAAAGCGCCAGGGGTCCAGCATGCCGTAACCCTCGGCAAAGGAGTTAACCACACGGGTCGAGTTAGACAGAGGTCTAGCCGACACCGCAGAGCGATCCAAGCTGGGGTGGAGGACACAGTTAAAATATGCCCCTAGGATGAGACAGTGTGAATCCAGATCTGGAAGTAGGGCAAACACATTACTAAAGAAAACTGAGTTATCCCAGTTAGGGGTATAAATATTAGCCAGTACGACTGGTAGTTTATGCAGTAAGCCCTTGACAACAACATGTCGACCATTTTTGTCTGCAATGACGGTGGACTCTACAAACTGCACATGTCTCTGGATTAGAATGGCTGTCCCCCTATGCTTGGTCTGTAATTTAGAGTGAAAAACTTGGGAAAAACCACCTCGCTGAAGTCTAGAATAGTCCGCTAAGCTGAGATGCGTTTCCTGTAAATAGACGATGTCTGATTTCAATTTACGTAAAGTGGAGAAAACCTTGTTACGTTTTACCGGGTGGTTGAGACCCCTGACGTTCCAGCTCAAAAAGGTGGTCGCAGCTCTAGCTGTACTCTGCATCCCTATTACCTGTGACAGTATAGGTCAGACATTCCAAGAGCCCAGCATGTAGATAGGTAGGGAGAGGGAGGGAGAGGGAGGGAAGGGGAACTAGAAACAAACCAGAAATAAACCATCCAAAACAAGAGTTTAAACATTAAACAAAAACATACATGACAGAAACTCAAAAAACACTGCAACACAAAAAGCATTATGGAAAAAACATTCCAAACAGCATTCAAAAAAACACGCCGGTCCCTCCCCAAATGAGAGACTGCACCCCGCCCCCGACAACACTTACACACTACAACAAACAGCTTACCTCGCGAGACCAAGACTGAGACTCGCCGGTGCCCTTAAACATAATCCACTATCCTAATTATTATCAAGAACATTAGCTAACCTCCAAAAATAAAAAGCCATATTCAATGTTATTAAAACCAAACACCCAAAGTAAAGAAAAGTGAGCATCCGCCGCTTCATTTAAGCGGACAAGGAACCTGAGTAATAAAGAACCAAAGCATGCCTGCCAACCCACCTCGTGTGTGGGAGGCGGCTATTGTGCTAAATAGTAGCGGCTCGTTTGCCAGCTAAATAGGCCGTAGTACACGTTAGCGCCAACATCGTCAGGCAGTCTCGTGATTATGTGCCGAGTAAATCACATCACAGTGGGCCGCACTGTAACCTAATCCCCTAAAACATGACCTTATAGATACAAAAAAGAAAACGTACATTTACTTGGTCGAAACATTTAGCCGCTAACTCTAGCTAGCATAAACATAAGCATGCAGAATATAGCCTATTAGCTGGCCCACCGAATACCTCAGGTTGTTTCATGAAACCCCCGCAGTGGTCTTCTTCACGAAGTCTTTGGCCTCGTTCGGATCCGAGAAGCTGTGTTGCACACCGTCAGCGGTTGTAATTCTAAGGACGCCATAGTCCGAATTTGACCCCTTCACAGTTCTTAAGCATGTTTTTCACATCCCTGAAAGCCGCTCTCCGCTTCACAATGGCCTGCGTGCAGTCAGGGAAAATCCTGATATTGTCCCCTTGCGGTGTCACCAGTTCGCCAGATGTAGCTGCTTTGCGGAGAATAGCCTCCTTCTCCCGATAATAGTGACATCTCACCACAAAGGTGCGGGATGGCTGGTCCTCCTGGGGCCGCTCACGGAGAACACGGTGGAATCTATCAAGCAGGGGTGGCGACTCCAGACCTAGCGTCTGCTGATGCAGCTTTGCCATGAAGTCAGATGGATTCTTCCCCGTCTCCTGTTTCTCCTTTATCCCGGTGATCCGCAGATTACATCTCCTCGGCCTCGTCTCTAGGTCCTCGTTCTTGTCGGATATAGTTTTCATCTCCCTCTTTAGCAGTTGCATATCATGCTCCAGATTAGTTATCCTGTCAGAGTGTTTGTTAGCGGCTACATGCAGGTCCCCCACTCGGTGCTCGAGGGCCTTAATACGGCCACCAACTTGTTCAATAGATGTCTTCAATTCGTCTCTCAGCTGGCCAATTTCCCTCGAATGTGTGTCGGCGTTGCCATCGATCTTCTTCACCAGGTCATCCCTCAGCGAGTGGATGGCCTGCAGGATTACAGAGTCTCCGTCTCCCGCTGTACTAGCCGGAGGGAGCTCCGCCTCACTGTCTTTAGCCGAGCAGCTAGCTTTAGCCTTCGGGTCCGTGGTAGGGGCACCTTTTCTCCGATGGGTAGACGTCATTTCTTAGCGGCAGATAGACGGTTGAATAAAGAACGGTCACAACTACAAAAATAAACAATAGGGTGTTGATAGGAGGTTGCTAATAAAACAGAATTCACGGCACCAGCGAGGAGCTCAAAAACGTGCGTCTTCACATGGCTCCGCTCAAACCGGAAGTTTTCTTAAACAGATCTTAATGAGGGAAAACAGTCACTTCCAATAAAACCTGACCTCACATCAGCCGTGTAAATATTCTTCATTTTAAATGTTTGAAGGTGTTTAGTTCTTGTCCTCACTCTTATTCATGTTTTCATTCCAGCACATGGACTCAGGATCGTCTTGTTTGGGAAAAGTGATGATAAGAAAACATCACTGGGAAACATCCTCACTGGAAAACAAGAGTTTAAAATGCAATATAGATTTTACGGAGGAAAGCAGTGTGTGTCTGTCAGTGGAGAATGGAACATAAAACCTTTAACAGTGGTGAAAACTCTGGACATCTTTAAAATGCCTGTGGAAGCAGTGAGAAAGGAGATGAAGAAATGTGTGGAGTTCTGCTCTCCAGGACCAAATGTCCTGCTGCTGCTGGTGAAGCCCTCTGATTTCACTGAAGACGACAGAAAAACTCTGATGTTCATCCTGAGTCTGTTTGGTCAGGATGTCTTCAAACACTCCATGGTTGTCCTGACCCATGAAGAAGAGCGTCATGACACAGTAGACCAACTTATCCAGGACTGCCAGCAAAACGTTCACAGAATCTCTGACAGGAAGGATCCTCCCAAAGATGAGGTCCAACAGTTGATACAGAAAATGGAAGACATAGTGAGCACCCAGAGAGGAGAGTTTCTGATAATAGATAAAGAAACAGATGTTCCAGCAGGGAAAAGAAAACAGCAACCTCGTGTGAACCTGGTGTTGTTTGGCAGAAGAGGAGCAGGAAAGACGTCAGCAGTCAACGCTATACTGGGACAAGGGAGGTTTGGACCAGCTGCCAACTCCTCAGAGTGTGTCAGAACCCAGGGAGAGGTGTGTGGGCGGTGGGTCTCTGTGGTGGAGCTGCCTGCTTTGTATGGAAGACCTCAGAAGGAGGTGATGGAGGAGTGTCTCAGGTGTGTCTCCCTCTGTGGTCCTGAAGGTGTCCACGCCTTCATCCTGGTCCTGCCTGTGGGTCCACTCACTGATGAGGACAAGGAAGAGTTACAGACCATCCAGAAGACCTTCAGCTCTCAAGTCAATGACTTCACCATGACTCTGTTCACTCTGGACTCAGATCCTTCAACTATTGACTTTCGAGAGGAAAACAAGGAGCTACAAAAGTTGTGTGAGGGCTGTAGTGGGAAACCCTTTGGTCTCAACGTTAATGGAAGACAAGAGCTTTCAAGGTTATTTTATAATGTAGATACAATGAGACGAGACCGTAAAGGACCAGACTCCTACACAAGGACAATGTTTGATCATGTCCAAATGACAAAGCTCATCCAACAAGAGAAGAACATCAACCTGCTTCAGTCTGAACTCGAGGACCTGAAAGCAAAGAACACAGGCAGCTGTAAGTACATTACCTATTATTTCTGTCTTTAACAGGACATCACCTCTCAACACAACATTGTTCTGTTGTTTTATGGTAACGTGTGATCATCTTTCACAGGTGAGGAGGAGAAACAGAACACAGAGTATCTCCGGATTGTTCTTGTCGGGAAGACTGGCAGTGGAAAGAGCTCGTCAGGAAACACCATCCTGGGAAGAACTGAGTTTAAAGCTCTACCTGGAGGAAAATCAGTCACTAAACGTTGTCAGAAAGCTGTGGGTGAAGTAGACAATCGTACGATCGCTGTGGTTGATACTCCTGGACTGTTTGACAACAGTTTGTCCAATGAAGAGATAAATGATGAGATGGTGAAATGTGTGAGTCTTCTGGCTCCAGGACCACACGTCTTCTTGTTGGTGTTAAGAATCGGCAGATTCACACCAGAAGAGAAAGAAACACTGAAGCTCATCAAGGAAGGATTTGGAAAGAAATCTCTGCTCTATGCCTTCATTCTGTTATCGGGAGGAGATGAACTGGATAAAGCTGGGATGTCAGCCGAAGAATACATTAGAGATCACTGTGACGATTCATTTAAGAGTCTGATTGCAGACTGTGGAGGAAGATACCATGTGTTCAACAATTGTGACCAAAACCCAAATCAAGTCAAGCAGCTGATAGCAAAGATCGACACCATGGTGAAGACAAGCGGAGGCGACTGCTTCACCAATGAGATGCTGCAAGAAGCTGAGGCAGCTATAAAGAAAGAAATGGAAAAGATCTTGAAGGAGAAAGAAGAAGAGATGAAGCGAGAGATGGAGGAGGTGGAAAAAAAGCATCAGGATGAAATGCAGAAGATGATGATGAGAATGGAGGAACAAAGAGCTGAGCTGGAAGAAGAGAGAAAACGGATGAAAGCACAACTGAATGAAAAGGAGGAAAACATCAGAAAAGAGCACGAGCTGAGAAAGAAAGAACAGGAGGAGAGAGAAAAAGAAGACAAGAAAGCGAAACATCAGGAAGAAGTTCAAAGACAGGAGTGGGAACAGAAGCTTGAAGTTTTAGAGAAGAAGATAAAAAATGAATCTGAACAAAAAGAGTCCATTGACAAAAAACTGGTGGAGTCTCGAGAGGAGCTAGAGATCTGGGAAAAGAGAAGAAAAGCATGGTGGGAGGAAAGAAACAAAGAAACTGAAGAAATACAACAAAAGGAGCGAGATAAACTGTTAAAGCTTCGGGAAGAATTTGAGCAGGATAAAGAAAAATATGAAAACAAAAGAAGAGAAGATGATGAAAAGAAAAGGAAGGAAGAGGAGAGGAAGAGACAAGAATTACAAGAAAACCACAAGAAAGAATTAGAGAACATGAAAAAGAAACATGAAGACGAGGCCAGAGAACAAGCTGAGAAGTTCAATGAATTCAAGATCAACAAAGAAAATGAATTCAAAGCTTTACTGAAAAATCAGCAGGAGCAAAACAAGAAAAGTGAAGAGACAGAAACAAACCTGAAAAGCCAAATGAATGAACTGCAGGTCAAACATAAAGAAGAGCTGACTGACATGGCTCTTGTCTTCATGAAACAACAACGAGCAAATCATAAAACACTGCGAAAGCTTCAAACAAAACACAAAGATGACCTGCATAAGGTCTATCGTGATCTAAAGACAAGTTTAGATAAAAAGATCACAGAGGAAATCGATCGTGTGAAGAAAGTACATCGAGATGAAATGGAAGCTTTAAAGAAGGAACCTCAAACAGAAAACAAAGAACAGAGAAAGGCTGAAATGAAAAACAGGCATGAAGTAGAAATTAAAACTCTCAAAACAGAAGTGGAGGATAAACACAAACAAACCAGGAAGAAAGAAATGGATGAACTACTGAAACAATATGATGAAGAGATGAATGAATTCAAAAAGAAAATTTTAAATGAGATGGAAATGACACGGGAAACAGAAACTAAGTTACAAAAACAAGATGATGATGAGATGAACACACTGTACCAGAAAATCAAAGATGGAGAGGAAGTGAAAGAGTTTGAGGGAAGGGGCTGTACGATTTCATGAATTTGATCAGACGTCAGTGTAGATTCACCAAAGTACAAAGCTCCGACTCTGTATTTCTTCTACCTTCCTGCTCAACGTGACCCTTCATGTTCTACTTTTCTATTTGAACTGTGAACCAAGAGATGAAAAACACCGACCAGGTACTGAACTCTACAATCTAGAAAGTCACTGCTGGAAAATTCTTCTCTTGTTTCTCCTCAAAGAAAATGTGTGGAACTTCTAATGGGAAGATGTTTCCATCCATCCATCCATCCATCCATCCATCCATCCATCCATCAGTGGGTAGTAGTAGAAAATGCAGCAGTGGTCTAGTAAGTAAATCATTTATTAAATAAATGATGTGTGTGTAAATGATGTAAATAAACTTTATAGAAGAAAAGCTGTTAAATTCAAGATGAAGCAGCAAAACTTGTTGGACCTGCATCGTTACCATCGATCTATTCGGAACATGGACAAAAATATTAACTACTACTGTAGTGCTTATGTGTGTCTCTGAAACATTAAGTTGTTGTGGAAAAACACCCGAAATGCAATGAAAGTGTCATCTAAGATACCTGAACTACCTGTGATTTTTTTTTTTGCTTCTATGTGTCTGAAACATTCATATCTGACGTTGACACAAGAGAGTGATGGTTTCACTCTGATTAAATGTTGCTAATGTAAATAAGAGGAAACATCCATCCATCAGTAGAAGTTCTATTTGTTTTGCTGAAGCTGTATAACCTGCTGCAGTTTGTGTGAATGCTTTACAGAAACACAGTGACTCACCGCTGATCACATGTAAATATAAAAGCTGTGTCATCTCTTCACGTCATGTGAGCTTAAAGGGGTCATATTGACAAAATTCACAGACACGGCAGATTCTGAATGCAGCTCCTCTGATCCAATATTCAAATGGGTGAAAATCAAGGAAAAGCTAGATTTGGGGCAATAAACTTTGCATTTGACTCCTTCAAAGGAAATGTTTGATGGATGGACTTTTCTGAATTCATTCAAAAACATCAACTGAGGCTGTTGTTTAACTTGCATATCAGAAATATGTTTGATTAATATGTGCATATTGAGTTTTTCTTTGTTAAATAGGTCATTCTAATACATGTTGTTCAGATGACATAATCAAAAGGGACTGACATGATTAAATGACATTAATTCAATAATACATTTTTTTTATTATGATGAATGTAAATTTTCCTGAAGATTTTCCAGAGGACATGCGCGCACGCACACACACACACACACACACACACACACACACACACACACACACACACACACACACACACACACACACACACACACTTCCACTCTTCATTGATGAGATTTGCTGCTGATTTTTCTTATTTTCTGCTGTTTGTTCTGTCAATGATCAAAATCATGTTGTTTTTTGATTTTTTTGTTTATTTTTTCTTCTTTTCTTTTTTTTGTTCTTTGGTTTATGTCCTTTTGTTTTTGCTTTTGTTATCATTGTTGTGATTATTTTGGTTTTTGCTCTGTTGTTGCTCAGGCTGGTTTAATTTCATGGCAGTTGGAAAATATTTGGATCACTGTGATTAATGTATTATAAAAAAAAAAAGAAAAAATATATGTAGCACTAACAAGGGTATTGTATGTATCTCCCCACCAAGTCTATCTCTGTCTTTCCTCTCCTCTCCTCTATCCTTTCACCCCAACCGGTCCGCAGGATTCCTCCACCTCTGACTCTGGTTTCTACAAAGTTTCTCCCTGTTGGAGGAGTTTTTCCTTTCCACAGTCGCAAACACACCTGCTGCTCATGTGGATATGTTGGGCTTTTCTATTTTCTCTATTAAAGCAAATTGGAATGACTGTAATGTATTTAAAAATGTCTTTTTTTAATAAAAAAAAGAAGAAGATTTGATGGGACAAGTGGGACTTTAATAAACTGGGACTTTAACAAGTGACACTGGACTGATGAAATGTTTTTTTTTTCAGAGTTCAGGTGAAGTGAAAAGCAGCAGAGCTCAGTGGATCCCACAATGATGTGCTAAAGAGTGAGGTGAAAGGTCATCAGTTCAAAGAGCAGAAATACAGAGGAGGACGGTGACGAGTGGAAGGAAGACTCAATATCTGGACAGAGCAGGTGCTGAGGCTCGTTTTATTAGAGAACAGGGAACACAGGAATCCAAGAACGTGGAGGATCTCAGAGAACTCAGGGATCGTAGTAACACAGAAAACACAGATTAACCAGAAGAAGACACACACAGCAGAGACCAGGTGAAGAGAATCACACTCAGGTGAAACACATCAGGGCAGTGATCTGCAATCAGACATGAGGAGGGACCTAAATGTCCAAACTAACTGACATGAAGAAATCTAGATCTACAGGTTATATTCTGAGCACTCCAAAGTATTTAAGTTATAGTAGTTTTCTGACAGGAAGCAGATCCAAAACTATCAGAGGTGTATTTAAAACACATCGAGTCATTCATAAGATCAACTCGTGTGGAGCAGCCTGTGGCCACCAGGGGGCGCCAGCAGAACATCATAGTTCCATCAGAACGGCAGAGAACTCCTCTTACACCCACAGTCCTCCTCCTCCCTTTCTTCTTTCTCCTCCTTACTTATCATCCCCCCTCCTGCTCCTCCTCTTCTCAATGAACGATGAAATGAAAATAAATTGTTCTGCATGTGGCCCTAGAATAAAGTTTGAAATGAAGTTTGACCCCATGTGAGTCAGAGCAAGGATGCATTTTGGAGGAATTAGTTAATAAAATCAAGGGGATTTCTAATTTCTTTATTTAAATGTGTCTGCTCACACAGGGTGAGTACAACTGAAACTCGGAGTTGAAGCTTATTCCTTCAAT
>NC_137656.1:2947995-2952995 GCF_963422515.1 Blennius ocellaris | reverse complement strand
GATGGCGTTGATGTTTGCTGCCAGGTCGTCCCTGTCAATAAATTGACGACGAACCAGGTTAAATGAAGGTTAAACGAATTAAAATAATATAGATTAGCTTTGTCGTTTGTCGTGTTATATTAAAAAATTGTTCCTTGTCCCTCCACAGTTTCTCTGCTTGTGCGTCACCGTGCCTCTGTTCTGCCACTTCAGCCGACACCGCCTGGGCTACCAGTGACAATAAAAAGATAGAATCTGAAGACGAAGGTGTCGGATCATGGTGAGATACGTTCTGACGTCATTATGATAAAAAAAACAAACAAAACACACAAAAAAGCCAAGAACGGTGCTTTTTTGGGGGTTTTTTCAGTGATTGCTGGACAAAACTCATCAACTACATTCAGAATGACACTAAAAACCACAATTTCTCTGTAATGTGTCAAATTTCACCTCGACCAGATGAATTACTGTTTTCTAGTTAACTCGTCAAATCTGTTTTTCTGTCTTGCGAGGCTTTATGTGGATCGATTTGGCTTGTTGGTCATGTTCTGACGCTATATGATTAAAGCTAAACTGAATATATAGTCCTGTTTGGTAACTAACAGAACGTTGAACTTGCTCTAACGTGTCGTTAAATAACTCTAAATTAGCTCTAAATAATACTTAGATCCTGTTTGTAATATTTTCATGGATGTACATACAGTTATCAGTGAATTATTGTAACACTGCAAAACAGTTCTTTTTTGTTGATCTTTTAGAAATGCATTTAAATGGTAAGTTTAATTTTTGTTGCGTGTAATTAACCAGTTTAAGTGACATTTTTTGACTATTGGCGATTCGTTTGAATACATTTTGTTTGATAAATCACAAAGTCGGCTCAATTGTTGCTTTTCTATTAAAATCTTGTTCCTCTATAATAAAATTAATGTTTTATATGGAAAAATGGAAAAGCAGATCTGTGGAACACTGAACGGATGTTGAAACTGGATCACCTTTAAAAAAAAAAAAAAAAAAAGCCACTTTCAGACGGTTCATTTCCTGCTGAACGTCGTTCACAAATGTTTCCTCCCTTATCGTCTCACATCTCTGGACTCTTTGTACGTCGGCGGCGACGGTTTGAGAGGGACGCCCGATAACGGCGGCGCTGATTACTTTGAAAGTGTCTCCGAGCTGCCGGCGGCTCCAGAGTGTGCCGCTCGTGGCCGGATTATAGACTTATCTTTTTTGCGGCGCGGCGATACCGCGGCCTGATTGATGGCGCCGCTGATTTCTCCCCGAGACGTTTTCACAATCCCTGCATCCTGACATATTCCAGAAAATGACGGAGCATCGCTACGACAACACGTCTGATGTTGTGTAGATCTAAACGTGTCCGTCTCAATTCAGTAGCCCAAGACGATGAGAATCCTTCTTCTTCCTGGCCGTTGGGCTGGTCGTTTCAGGATTCTCCTCGGCTTTTTCAAATATCTGCCGGTGGCTTTTTCAAGATGGCGGCACTCAAGAGACTCAGGAATAGCGGCCAGACAAATCCACAGACGGCAACCGAATGTCTTTATCTGCCTTAAATCTCCTACCGTAATCCCTGTACCAAAGAAGAAGAATATAATTATAATTCACTTTAATTTTTACCACAAAAATCTTGAGATTTACTGTCGTTTTCAGCATTTTTTTGCTGTTTCAGTGTAAAAACGGACGTCGTTTTCAAAACGTTGCTGTGTAAATGTGAAACTTTTCTGAAATTAATACAATGTTTTTCACGTTGGGGGCAATCTGGTGGGCTCCAAGAATTTAAAAAGAAAAAAATGCAAATGTGACGCTGTAAAATGTGTATTTTTGTGTAGAAGTCTCATGTCTCTTTGTGTAAAGTAACTGAAGTTCTCAAGTTGTTCAACGTTAAGAAATGTTAATCTAGTAAAAAAAAAACTTTCTCTCTTATCAAAGTATATTCTTAAAGGAGCCACACGTTTATTTTCTGCTCTCTCACTCCGTTACTTTGCAGTATTTTGTCCCTAAAACGACTCGGCCTGTGTTTTTTTTTCCCGGCCAATTTGAATGTTAGAGGATCTCGAAACGATCCCTTTCTAAATTGACTTCATTTCACGACTTCAGCAGTCTCGACTCGCTCGACACGGTCCATCACCATCGCCTGCGTTAAAAACGCCAACCCCCCCCCCCCCCGGTGGCAGCGGCCGTGAAAGCTGCTCCAGCGCCGTAGGGGTGAACTTGACTTTCGGGGTTTTGCGCCAAGGACACTTACAGCATGAGATGGGGAATCGATCGGCCAATAAACGAGTCGGCCGCGCTTCACTGACTCGAAGCACGGTGACGGCAGGGGGGAACCTACACAACCTAGATGTGTTTTGACTCCAACCACGTGGAGGACAAGAATACCAGTCGCCGTCACTTACATGTGGAGCCAGCAGGGGGCAGCATCGGGCACAACGAGAGGGAAACTGCACCGAGTCCCTGCTGGAGTGGAGGTATGGCAACTTTTGAAAATTAAAAACTTCATTTTACTTTTTTCATTTTTTATAAAGTCATCGAATATGAAGATTATTAAAATGCGGTTTGGATGACTGATGATTGATAGTCATTTTACTTGTGAAGAAAAATGCAGTTTTGATCTGAAAGTGAAAAAGGCATTTCTGTTAATACATTTCAAATGGATTTCTATTCCCTTCAAGAGGCTTCGTCATGATGGGAAATCAGGCACAGGCAGGCTGAGTAGTGGATTTGGGGTTTTATTATTTATTCATTTCCTATTTATTTATTTATTAACCCCGTGATGTCATCCACGGGGTGAAGGAAAGGTGTTAGGAGGCTTCCTGATGTAGCTAGTGAAAGGCGATTGTGTTCGTGTGGCAGTCGGACAGCACTGTCGCTTGGCGACGTCATAATAATGCGACGGCGGTGCAAGTTAGGGACGTCTGCCGTGGCGGGGGAAAGAACTACTAGTTCCCCAAAATGGACTTTAAAAAGCACATTTGAGGTTTAAATTATTTAAAGTTGTTCAGTGCAGATTATTGCTTTGGTAACTTACATGATCTGTGTCCTTTTTCCCATAAACTCTCGGATGAGTGGGTCCCTTTAAATGTTGTCGCCACAAGGAATTGTGGGGCAGCGTGAGGTCGCCTCCTTTGCAAAAGGATGCATCAGTGTTTCCTATGCTTAAGGAGGCTCCAAAGGAAGCATCAGTGTTTCCGAGGCTAAAGGAGGCGCTAAAGGAAGCATCAGTGTTTCCTAGGCTAAAGGAAGCATCAGTGTTTCCTAGGCTAAAGGAGGCGCTAAAGGAAGCATCAGTGTTTCCTAGGCTAAAGGAAGCATCAGTGTTTCCTAGGCTAAAGGAGGCTCTAAAGGAAGCATCAGTGTTTCCTCGGCTAAAGGAAGCATCAGTGTTTCCTAGGCTAAAGGAGGCCTAATGAAAGCATCAGTGTTTCCTATGCTAAAGGAGGCTCTAAAGGAAGCATCAGTGTTTCCTATGCTAAAGGAGGCTCTAAAGGAAGCATCAGTGTTTCCTAGGCTAAAGGAGGCTCTAAAGGAAGCTTCAGTGTTTCCTAGGCTAAAGGAGGCTTTGAAGGAAGCATCAGTGTTTCTTAGGCTTAAGGAGGCTCTAAAGGAAGCATCGGTGTTTCCTAGGCTAAAGGAGGCTCTAGAGGAAGCATCAGTGTTTCCTATGCTAAAGGAGGCTCTAAAGGAAGCATCAGTGTTTCCTAGGCTAAAGGAGGCTCTAGAGGTAGCATCAGTGTTTCCTATGCTAAAGGAGGCTCTAAAGGAAGCATCAGTGTTTCCGAGGCTAAAGGAGGCTCTAGAGGAAGCATCAGTGTTTCCTAGGCTAAAGGAGGCTCTAAAGGAAGCAGCGAGCCTCCTTTTCTTTGCGTATTGAGAATTCAGACAGTCGTCATCATGGCCGCCACACAAAACGCTTCCGGTGTGAAGTGAAAGTCAATAGATACGGAATTAAGAGGGACATTTCGGACGTATCGAAGTTTGTCAAAACACCCATAATGCAACGGCTATAGTGGAAGTTTTCCGGACATTTCACTGCATTTTGCATCAGACGTTTTAATGAAAATTGGCATTATCTTGAGATAATAACGATAGTTATTGTGTGGTTTTGTCATATGCAAAGAAAACTTCCATGTTTAAAGTTTACATCCGATAGTGAAGCTTTTCAGAATCCGCCTCCCTTTTGGGGGGGGGATATTGATTGAATTTGTGTTAGTTGTCTTATTTCCTTTGTTTTCCCACTCCATCATCACCCTCCTCCTCCTCCTCCTCGTCCACCCGTCCCTCTGAGCTTCTGCATCATTCATTGTTTACGTGAAACAAAGCGGGTCACACAGGTAAGTAGGTCAGTGCACAGCTGAGGTTGCGGCTCCGGCACATGGCCGCCGCCCCGCGCTCGCTGCCACTCTTGCCAAGATGTCCCCCGAGACGTCCCACATGTGGAGACGAGGCACGTTTCTCAGCTGGAGGCTCGATCGATGTGCCAAGTGACCCGCTCCTCTTCCTCTTCCTCCTCCTCCTCCTCCGACACCACCAGCGCTCCGCTTCATTGAATTGCTGCTTGGAAAAATGTAATTTATCTTTTTTATTCATCTTTTCTTTTTTTTTTTTTTTAAGTCTCAGGCTGTCTCCGTGAGGTTTAATAATCCCACAACGTGACCTGCACCGCTCCACCCTGTCATTTACGAGCACAGCCGTGATGTATTTATTATTTTTAGCCCCGCGGTTGTGTGGGTACGCAGATAGAAAGCTGACAGTTATCAGAGCCGTGTGACGGAATGTAGGCCAGGTGGATTGACGCTGTTCTATGGGAAGACGCATGTTGGCGAAGTGGTTGCCAGTATTCATTCACGCTAAACAGTCCGGTTTAAATTTGGCTTTTGTAGGTAGTTTGCATGTTCTTTCTTTCTTTCTTGAAGGATCTTGACTTTTCCTCTGAGAGTTAAAGGGGGTTTGTTTGGCAAAGAGCCACTCAAGCTAGAAGCTTAAATCATTTTTAAATAACGTATCAAGAA